>NC_143563.1:96637096-96940080 GCF_054136105.1 Typopeltis vanoorti | reverse complement strand
GTATCTCCGTATAGTTCTTTTTTTTTATAACCATCCACACAGTATGATGGCAAACTTCCAGCTATCTTTCAGAAAATTCTTTGCTATTCTCTGCAGAATTTTATTTTCTCATACGCCTTTTTTCTATCAGTCGGCATCTATCCTTCAACAATAGTTGCTGATTTTAATGGATCATTTCTCCCTCAAGTCTTTGTTTATTCGCTAAATTCGCTACGAACGCTTCGCTTGTTTTCATGGTTTTCTTTACATCGAGTGATCTTTGAACAGCATGGACCCTACATTGCCATTTTTTTAAAAAAAATTGTTTATAAAATAATCAGCTTTACATTGAAGTTCAGAAAATCAAGACCTGATTTCTTTTTTTCAATTTCACCCTTTTAAATTAAATCATGTTGTAGCTATTTATTTGTCAAGATTATGCTTGTGTTTAATTTAAAACTAAATTTATATTGGCGATTTCTAAGATTAATTTTAATATATTGTATATAAATATTTTGCAATAATAAATATTTGCAATAAACAAGCCTTAAAGTACAAGCCATTAGGAAAAAGAAAACCAGGACGCCCTCTTAAACGATTCAACGATGACTTCTAAGGCCGGAACAGGCCATGCTAGGCCTAAATCCTTGATACGCATGATGATGATGATGATGATGATTTTGCAGTAATAATCATTAATATGAATTAACCCAAATCGATGATTATTTTTATAAGTTTAATATTCAAAATGTCCTTATAAAGCGAAAGAGAGGAACCAGTATCAGATATAATGCACATTAAAATATATTATAGTTCGTTGCATCAAATTCCATTCTTTGTCAGTTAGCTTCATGGCTCTCTTACAAAATTACCGATTATATCATAAAGTGAGTATTGATATGTATGACACTAATTTTGGTTGGTTTATTTTGTAAGGAAGGGATTGGAACTGAGTTTCGAAATAACAACAAAACATTTTTTTTTCCCAGTGTGAAAGGTTGTAAATTTATCTGATAACTGATGATGATAACACACGAGTGAATTAACGATTAGAATCAGGGAACCCAGCTTAAAAGACCAAACATGGATTTTTTTCCAAGCCATTTTAGGCCTCCAAATATACAGGGCGGGGTCTAAAGTTAAAGTTGAAGGGCTGAATTCAGAAACTTCGTAAAATACGATGTGTAATAGAACTGATTTAAACGTTACTGAAATTTACATGAATTATTAAATAAATTCACCAATATATAAAAAATAAATAAAATTTTATATCCTCCATCTTTGTTTCATAATAGTTGCTTATGTTAGATAGATTTATGATGCTCCGTGAAAATGTCATTATAAAGAGCTGCTGTACATACTTTTTTTTTTTGCGCTTGTGCTACCAGTTAGTTTCTCAAAATTAGGAGATATTTGCTAAAGCTATGAATGAAAAACATTTGCCAAAGATAATTGTTACAAAATATTTGCTAAAACCCCCTAGTTGTTGGATATATTTTCGAAAGGCCAATTGTTGAAGATATCTGACAAAAGTTAATTGTTGGAAATATTTCCCAAAGACCAATTGTTAGAAAAATTTTCCAAAGACCAATTGTTAGAAAAATTTTCCAAAGACCAACTGTTAGAAAAATTTTCCAAAGACCAATTGTTGGGGATATTTGTCCAAAAAAATTATTGTTATCTACTATTACACTACGAAAGCTATTCTTGGGAATGGTAGTCCGTAATGTATTGTTTATGAACAATATAAATCATTTAGCATGACAGCTATGGGCGGAAACTCGCTGTTATAAATATGGTAAACAGTAGCCGATTGTTCCTGGGACGACACAGGGTACGCAATCAGTAAATGAACACAGAGAAACCGAAAAGTCCCACTGAGATAACGACTTCTTGAAAACAAACGACATTCATAGACAGCAAATCGATAGGGATCGATTGATAGAGAAAGGCGTTAGATGGAAAGATAGGCAAACATTAATTGCCTGTGTTATGTTACTGCAGATTATGTTATCAGCAAACGCACCGCCGCTACCACGTGATGTGGGCAAACCCCGCACCGAAACAAACGGCCAAAATTAATTCGGTGATATTATAAGAGCTCCCAACACTGAACAAGCTCTCATTATTCTTCTTCTCCTGCCAGCTGTAATTAGACTGCGGGATATTGTGCAGATTGTTGCATGTCGATCAGATATGTTTGAGCCGTGCTAGTTCAGTTTGGTGCAACCATTAAATTAGTGGCTCATTAGAAGCTAGCACTTCCGATACAATAGCGCCTTCGTCCTGTACTACCCGAAATGACGTCGTATATTGAAAGCCCATGTAACATATAGCGTCAGAAATTTCTCCATAATTTAGTTGCCATCCGGCATGTTGGAATGGGGGCTAATTTCGCTTCTTTCAAGTGTTTAGCTTGCATCCTTAGACTAACCCGTTGCAGCCCATTTTCGAGTACCTTAATGAAGAGAAATGCTGTAGTTCTAAATGGAAAGCTAATTGCTTCTCTGTTAATTAATCCTTGCGAAAGATGCCAGGATTTCTATTGGTTTCGAATTCTTAAGTGGTTTGTCCGGAGGAAGTGCCATTTAGACACCCCCCCTCTTTTCCAGTTCTCGTCTCCCCCCCCTCCAGTTAGTGACAGGATAATCATCGGAAAGTTTTCTTCTTTGTACAGTACCGCCCCAACAGACAGCAAATGTAGGGTTTTAATGACATAAAGGTTGTGTCATTGATGTCATCGGCAATTCAGCATCATCAGATAAAAAGAGATTCATGGCCTTTCTCTTTATTGCTTGCTCTGCTTCCATAACATGCACAAAAAAGGAAAATATTAATTCATAATACAACCTCATGCTTGAAGCAATTCCCAAATAATTTAATCTAATAAGATGTAGTGGAATAATAACAATAATGACTTATTTCCCAAAATAGCATAAGAGCTTTCCGGTTAATCACTATCTGATAATAGGATGCTAACATGAAAAAAAAAAAAAAGACTGATTTATTATGTTTGTCTCTGAGCGTGAAAAATTATGTTTTGATTTCTCAAACGTGGTTAATGGCTTTATTATTATATAATCGCCGATCACTGAGCAATAGAAGGACGCACAATTTTTTTAAATGCTATTTTTTTTTTAATCTATTTCAAATTTTTGTATATCAACGAAAAAGGTTTGTAGAAATTTATTATTCAACTTTTACAGCACACAATAAAAAGTCGTATGCCTTTGGTGAAGTGTGATGGTGTCCATTATTATCAAGGCGGTAGGATATTTCCATTAATTTTAATATTTTAAATAATTTAGCCTTTAATTTGTCAGTGTCACGAGACACGATGAAAGTAGTCCATGGCCTAGGAAATATACTTTATATTAAAATATCAGACACAAAAGTTCCATAACCCGAGAAGAGATTTCAATATTTCGACGCCAACAATGGTAACCATGGAAACGGGAGCAAACTGTGAATGTACGCGGTACAGTTCCATGCTAATATCTAGTAATGAAAGAGAAAATGTGCACGGAATAAATGAGAGGCTACGCGTTGACAAACATGTATTTTTAATTTGTAAAACAGCAAAAGATCTCGCCTTTAAACACGTAATGAATCAATTTTAATTAACTAAATTAGTGTGGCAATGATACTTTAAATTATCTTGCTATTATTTCTTATTTATCCAGATGAATTGTCTATTATTACAATATAGGTCATTGGTGATGGCAACGACGAAATTTCTTTTATTAAAGGTTAATACTCGTTCTTCTTTGGATTCCTAATTAACAGAAGTGCAGTCCATAATGGCGGACTAGCCTAAGAAGATTAATCTGGTTTCTCCTTTGTATTTCTCTCCTAAACGCTTATATTAGGGACCAGCGCCATTTTAAGATTGTATCTCTTTATGCTGAAGGTACGCACTATGTGTGTGTGTGTGTGTGTTTTCCTGGAGCCACCTGTGCAATGTAATCGCAACGGTACTTTTACATTAGGTTTGACGTCGTGATTGACGATCTATCTCGACCTTCCATGACAGCATCCCAGGTATAACAACGGTAAAAAGGACGACCGGAGTACTCCATACTTTCCGTTCGCTCTGGAAGTTTTTCTATTTCATGTCTGCTCGGCTATAAGTGAAGCGGGGATGATAAATTTCCTTCCGACGTGCGATGTAGCTCCGTTTTGCTAAGGAAACAATATGTCATACCGGTAGTCGACCGAGGATTCTTCTGCACTTTTGGGTCGAACTTTAAGATCCCTCCGGAGTAAGGGAAGCGTCTCCTATTAAAACATATTACAGTAAAAAAAGGGATGGGGGTTGGGGGAAAGGAGGGTAAGCTAATATGACACTCTGTCATCTGCAACTTATTAATGCGAGATACAGGAAGATAATAAAATACAAATGCGGCAATATATTTGTGTGCCTTTCAAGTGTACACATTTATTAAGCAACAGAGATTGGATTTATATAAGAATACTCACAACTTACCACGCTTCATAAAGCAACGGCCATTTATTATAGATTCCTCAAGACAGAATAATCTATAATCAGCTCCTTATGTTCAGAATAACTTCATTTAGCTGCAATAATAATCGAACTTGGGTATTCCTCCATAAAGAAGTAAAAAGAGTGAAAGGAAATGATCTCTTCGATGTAATCATCTTTTTTGGTTATTATTATTTTCTTCATTGTCCTTTTTTGTGTTTTGTGATTGCTAATGGGATGTCTTTCCAGATTTATTAATCCGATTCCCTTTAAAGTGATTGATTGTTTTTGTTTCATGGATTTTTCTGTTCGGTGTGTGTTTTATTCTGGATGATTTCAGACTTTAATTTAAAAAAATAAAAAGTAGAGCTTTTTAAAATCAATCGATTTTTTTTAATGGAGCAGCAGTTCTTTCTTAAGCGTGAAATATCCGAATTAATCGGAAGTATCATCTCTGTATCCAATAATAGATCTTTTCCCTTCGTGGTGTAGTCGGTAGCAAAGCCATCGTTTGATTGAAAAGTCCTGGGCTTGATTAACAATTATGTTGAGAGAGGAACTTATTATATTTAATTTGCATTGAATATCTATGGAAAGAAAATCATATTTTTTTCATAAATTGATAAGTTGAAAGATATCCCGGTGTTATATCAAGATGGATTTAATACGATATTCTTCAAGAAAAATGGTATTTTGTTCTAATTGAACTTAATCAACTGTCTTTTCGTACCACATCTTTACCCCATACTTTTGTTTTTCCAACTACATGTACTTGATAGATTTTTTGTTTCTTTTTCAAATGTGTGTTTCAATATATAAATTACACGTTCAACATACAATGCCATATGCAAATTAAGCAATGTGGCGTAATGTCCAACAAGAATATATCGCTACATGGAATTCTATGCAAAATTTAGTGGTAAAATGTAAAGGTTGTTTCTCTGCAGTACTTACTACACTTCCTGGTGATTAACACCAAACATTTTCTTATGCGAAATTTTTTTTTAAGAATTTCCTGCCGTTTAAATAGTTGCAGTACCATATCAGAAAAACCAAATGTTTTCTACCTTTTATTGTTGATAATCGTCTGCTTCTAATGAAGCAAACGACCAAATAACCGGATTACTATTCGAATTACCATTGTTACAATTAGAATAAAGTCTATTTTTATGTCAGATTTATCTGTTTTTTGCGACTAAACACATTGAAGGAGTTTGTACCTCACTGTTGTATGAACCTCTAGTTCTTCACCTTCCCAATGATAATCGCCACAAAATATTAAATGCAATGATAAATAAAATAAAAACAAAACCCCGCAATGCTTAACTGTAACCACGTTCCAATGAAATAAGTGACCCGACAACCGTCACAAACAATAAGACAGATACAAAAAAGAAGTTGTAATGATAGTTCCACAAACTTTTGGACTTAAATCAATAACAAAACCTGACACTTATAGGTCAAGTGCGGCAGCGCGAGTGTCGATTTTGCGCTACGACGTTTTGTCTCTGGACCCCCCAGTGGTGGTTCTTGAAGGATGTAGGCCTAAGATACAATAAGTTGTTCTTTGTTTAATGCCATCCTCCCTAAACTCTCTATGCGTGGAAAATCTTGTTAAATGTCGCCAATAATTCTTTACCAGCACCGAAAGTGTCCCTTTTTTTCGAAGCGATGAATCTTCTACGAAATCATTCTTATGCAACTACTTTTTTTTTTCAGCTCCTCAGTTAATAAAAAGCATTGCTTAAGACTCGTTTTCTTTCATTATTTATTTATAAATTATTATATGTGTAATGAAATATAATAATTTATTATATATGTGTAATGAAACCATGCTCAAAAGAATCCTCAACCGGATGAATGTGTTAATAGGTAACTTAAAGAATTCAGATAGTCCTTATAAGGACTGGATTAAAGGGGCGAAGCAAGAATGCGTTTCATCTTCCCCGTTATCTGTAGAGGATAGTGTAAGGATAAGGTGTTGTTGAGCTATTAAAGCTCTGATCATGGCAGGAGGGTAACAGCAATAGCCCAGCCACAGTTAGAACTTCATTGGCTACAGCATCCATTACCCTCCAAGGGTATTAATCACCGCATCTCACGGTCGATTCTTCGTCTTCCAAGAATTCAGATAACATTAACCACATTAACCTTTCTGGCTAGATGGGTGAAGCAAAATTGCTTTTCATATTCCCCTTTGTCTTGTAATGAAAGAACTTTGATTGGAGTGTGTGTGAGCTATATGCTCGCCCATTGAGGGCAGTGAATTTAGCTGTGTTCAGCTGAACTTAAGATAGACTTTGGTCTTTTATATTTGTAATTTTCTGCTTCGTTATATTCCGAGGCTTCCTTGATTAACGGGTTTGGATGGTTACTTGTCTTGGTAAAGAACTTCTCAGCTAGATTTAGGAGAAGGGAAGAGATATAAGGGATATTAACTTCCCTATGGATCTGGGTGTTTCTTATAAACCAAGCGGCATCCAGAATCATCCTCAGGCACTTATTCTGTAATCTCTGAAGTTTTAGAATGTTTGAATTCGCGGTGTGGCTCCACGCTGGGGATGCGTAAGTGATGACCGGTCGAATTACCATCTTGTAAAGTGTTAATTTTGTTTGCGTGTCCAGTTTACTTTGTCTGTTGACCATAGGGTAGACCTGTGCTAAGACTTTGGATGTCTTTGAGGTAATGTAACTAATATGTTTGCTGAAGAGGAGTTTACTATCAAGAATCACTCCAAGATATTTAACTTCAGTCTGCCATGGAATCTTTACTCCCAATAAATAAATATCTTCCATGGTATGGATTTTCTTTCTAGTAAACAATATAGCTGAGCTTTTCTGGGGGTTAACTTGGATCCTTCAGTCTGCCATCCACTTTTCTAAAGTGTGTATGCTGGTTTGGAGTCTTTTAGTTGCCAGTTTTGGCTCAGTGATCTTGCCATCAGTGCAGTATCATCTGCATATAATGCAGTGAATGTTGTTCTTGGGTTCAGAGGGATGTCCGCTACATAGATTGAGAACAGGAGAGGTGTCAGAGGAGATCCCTGAGGTACGCCTACCGAGATCCTGCGTCTGGTCGAAACCGTTTCGCTGACCCTGATCTGCATGTATCTGTCTTTCAGGTAAGAATGCATTATTTTTATTAACTTGACTGACAAGTTAAATTTTATCAGTTTGTAGAGAGGGCCTTGGTGCCATACTTTGTCAAACGCCTTCTCTGCGTCGATGAAGATGGCAGCTGTATTGAGTTTCCAGTTAAAACCTTTAGTAATGATTTCTACCAGCAGCTTATTGAGCTGTAGTCCTTATATCCTTATAAGGACTGGCTTAAAGGGGCGAAGCAAAAATACCTTTCATCTTCCCAGTTATCTGTAGAGGACAGCGTAGGGATAAGGTGTTATTGAGCTATTATAGCTCTGATCATGGCAAGAGGGTAACAGCAATAGCCGAACCTCAGTTGGAACTTTATTGGCTACAGCATTGCCATCCATTACCCCCCCCCAGGGGTTCATCCATCAACCTTCCTGGACTCCAAACCTTATTGAGCTGTATTAATCGTTCCAAAAGCTTCTAATTAAAATATTAAAGCAATTAAAATGTGTCTTTAATCTCTACCAAAAAAATATAATAATTATTGAAAATATTTAAATTAAAACCATTTATTAAGTCATATTATTTAATTTACAGATAAAAAGTATATAATTATTTCAATGAATATATTAACTTGTGAGGTCAATTTATTATCTTTACACAGCGAACAGTGCAAAGTTGTTCTCTTTTGGCTACAGGATCATATATTACATCTAAAGTTTCTTTATCTATTTAAGATGTCGCACTGCAGCTCCTTTCTCTGCTACCATTGCTACTGTGATGGAGAATATTATGAAAAGGAAGATAGCCCAGTAAGCTAGTAGCAATAAATTTAAATTATATCGTAAAATCTAAAGTCGGGCAGGTGATTAAATTCTCAGCAGGTCTTTGGTGAAGGAGTTTTTTGTGTGTCATCAGGTAAATGAATCTGGTGACGCAAAATCAGAAGGCTGGTTTTAGTCTTCAACCATTCTCCAGGGGTTGTGAGGAAAGAATTAAGTAAAGCCGTCTTTAAAGCTTTACAATACAGTTAAAGAAAGGACCAATTAACACCTCGGGGAATATTTTGGCTTTCAAGAGTAAAACCGCTCTGTATTAGCGAGAAAAAAAAGCAACTGTGGCCTTAGGCAAATTTTGTATAAAACCTTTCCCCTGATTAAATTTATTCTTTATACAGTGGGGAATAGCAGAGAAAGGCAAGCAACAGACACACACAATTCAGGGGATATCAGCTAAGCAATCTGTGATAATCCGACAGAGAAAGGTGAGCCTCTGAAAATGAAAGGGCCTGTGAATTAAACTCATTTGAAGGAGGGGAGAGAAAGAAGAACGAGCATCTTGTAAGCACGGGAGTCGCTATAGATTAATGGAATGTAGATATTAACTCTTAAAATTTTTAATTTTTTTGGAAATACCTTAGAGATACTTAATGGGGTGTTGGCTGTACAATTGGCCAATCACAATCGAGTCTAACGGATGTTTCCTAAGGAAAATAAGAAGCGCTGAACATTTGTTCAAAGCTTGTTATTCGTTGTTATTTTTCAGTTGTTATGCAAGATCTGTTTTTTTTTTTTTTTTTTTTTTTTTTTTTTCCCGAGATCATGTTTTTGAAAGTAATAGTTTTTACATTGGAAGTCTGAGTATCACAGTGGTTTCGACGATGTTCGACCCGGGTAATTTTCGAATCCCGTCTAGGATGTAAGTACCTTTATCAGGACTTTTCAACTGAAGGTGAGTTCGCCTTCAATTTCATACGCCGGTGGTGCGATTCTTCCTTCCGAGAAATTTTTTTTTTTCATTACCGCCAAACAGATAAACGGTCAGAAGAACACACTCAATTTAGAAACCTTGCACACAGGATTAACCACCCTTCCATAAACAGTATCAAGTTTCTAAGAAGCCCAGTTACTTAACCTTGATCTATTAGGCCTAACAACAAAGAGGAGGTTTAATTTGGCACCGCTAATAGATGTGCCTACTTTAGCTCTAATAAGGAACTGGGTTCAAATACTTTAATTCCCATTTAATTGGTTATGATCTTTAACTTAAACAGTCGTTTGGTTAAAGATGAAATTATTAGAAAATCTTAATCCCTCTTTTCATAATTGGTAATATGTAGAAAACTTCAAACGTAGGCGAAAAAAAATCGTGAAATAATCAGCAAAGAAACGAATCGACACGGAAGTGCTTAAAATTAACACAACTTCTGAAACAGAACACCAATTTAATTTATTTTTTAATATTTTTTATTTAAAAGTCACTTCAACGCAGCATTCACAGCAATTGTAGTGTTGCTACCAGAAAACAAAATTAGCAGCACAATACGTTGGGGCAGTTTCGCTTCAATACCCAATAGCGATATACTTCAATAGACCCAAAATCCGCCTGAGGTTAAGTAAATTCTTCGGTCTGCTTGATGCCAGCTAACAACGTCTGTACTTCCTTTATATTTGCACGATTGAGTTGAATTGAGGGGTTAATATCTCTCCATTCTCCCCCATTGCAAGCATGATTAACGTATTCAACTTTTATAATCCTACCCAAATATTACAAAAATTCCATTTATTATTAAAAAGAAAGCAGTCTCCCTCCTTTGCTGAGATCCTCTTTAGGGAAGCACTTCTTCTGGATTAGAAATTGCGCGGTATCTTCTTTTACCACGATAACATTAACAACGCACGCCATATTTGATTCCAGTGCATAGCTAGGGTTAATAACACAGTCCTCTCTTCTGATAATCCTACCCAAATATTACAAGCTCAGTGTGGGATGAAAGTTCGAAGTGAGGTGAGCGATAGAAAAGTGAAAATGCAAGGTGTTGGAAAAGTGGGCGTTACAGCGTGACATGGTTGGCTATCCATCAATTTCTTTTATTTAAAATAATGTTCAGACACTGATGATACGCTGCTGCATACTAACAGATGTTATTAAAAATATGAGTCCATAAACTTCATCTTAGCTTCAGTTTTAACTTAATCGAAGGAATGATTAGTGTTGTCTACAACCCATTATTTTTGAGTAAAATAGACGTTAACGCTTTATTTGATAACAATACGTAATTTATTTCGTGATTTTCTTGGATCTTTTGTCCCGTAATAATCGAGGTATTACAACCTTCTGAGTCATTGTTGAAACTAGTTCATTGTCGCCATTAACAATGGGAACCATCAGACAACAGAAAACTACATTGGATTATGCTAGTCAATTTATTTCTCCTATAAATAATGATTGATATATAACTATTTTTTAGAAGTGTTATATGTAGTATGCATAATGGCTTAAAGTCGATAACAATATTAGCCTAATGATTTTTTTTTTTCTGTTTCCAGATTACAACTCCAATTGTAGCTCTGCCTCAGGTGAGGAAACAAAACAAAAGTATACCACATTCGTATTGTTTTTTTCCCACAGCACTAAGGAACCACAATATGCGGAGATTTCATTCTGAATAAACGCAAGGCTTTAAGGTTATTCGTAAGTCTATAGTAGATTAATGCGACGGAGGGACTAAAGATTTCCTTTTATCATTTTGATTTAGTTTTATTTTATTTGTTTATTTATCTCGTCGGTGTTGTTATAGCCATACAGAAATACTAGAAACTTTAGTTCTCAATATATCTTAGTCCTTATAAGGACTGGTTTAAAGGGGCGAAGCAAGAATGCTTTTCATCTTCCCCGTTATCTGTAGAGGACAGTGTAGGGATAAGGTATTATTGAGCTATTAAAGCTCTGATCATGGCAGGAGGGTAACAGCAATAGCCGAGCCTCAGTTAAAACTTCATTGGCTACAGCATTGCTATCCATTACCCTCCAAGGGTATTAATCTCACGGTCGATTCCAAAACCATTGACAATTCTGAAGACATATTTTTCATATACAAATATGAAAATGGTGTTTCATGATATTTAATGAATGAGATATAATGTTTTTTTTTCATTTAATTAGGAAGTTTATATATATATATAATCGTCAACTAAACCAGTAAAAGTGTTTATGTGAAGTAATAACAGCAATTATAGAGGAATATCCAGTTTTTGAGAATAACGAATATTTATGAATCCCATTAACAAACACATTATTGTGAGCAGGACAGGGCTGTACTGAATCGAATATTCAAGAATACTACAAAGTATCTGCATTCTTTCGAATAGAAGAAATAATCATCAGTCAAATACCTGCCAGTATTCTTTGTCACATACGAAATATTCTCAATCATCCCCCCACTTCCGACCGGAAAAATAACAGCAATTATAGAGGAATATCCAGTTTTTGAGAATAACGAATATTTATGAATCCCATTAACAAACACATTATTGTGAGCAGGACAGGGCTGTACTGAATCGAATATTCAAGAATACTACAAAGTATCTGCATTCTTTCGAATAGAAGAAATAATCATCAGTCAAATACCTGCCAGTATTCTTTGTCACATACGAAATATTCTCAATCATCCCCCCACTTCCGACCGGAATCTATGGATTCATAGGGAATATCTCTTATTTCCTGCATGGAAATAACTGAAGAGATACGAAGATGGAGATTGGAATTGGAGAAGTGTGAGGATCTTAGTGGACAATCTAACATTAAACTTCACATGGTCCATTTCCCAATCTTTCACAGACTTGAAATTTAGAAACCAAATCAATGGATCTTATTAAATCTGCTTCATTATTCAGCCATATCTAAGAATTCATCAAAAGAAAGCTATCGGCAAATATGGTATTTTTTCAAGCAACTTCAGTAAGGCGGGTGGTGGACTTATACAATGCAATGGTAGTCTTCTCCCTACTCAAGCTATGCTTAGCATCCATGCTAACAGTGGAGCTTAATTCAAAGCCTGTTGTTAGAGGGGGGGAGGACTCGCTGTGTACTCAGCCAACCGGGTTGTAAGCAAACCTGGTTGACTGAGTTCAGACTTTAGCAATATACGTAGAATTCCAGATGGGTTGGTTCAGTTGGAATGGCATCTAAATAAAAATGGCCCATTCTTCTCAAATGTGCTCCTAACTCCACAACTGATACTTCAGACACACTGGAGAAGAATGTCTAGCATTTTCATTGAAAAAAGCAGTTGATCATCCACTACAACGATTTAATCAGTAGTTCAGAACCCATGTTGGAATGGACTTCTACTCAAAGAGAGCAGCAGCATCACCACAGAGAGGACAACACTGTTGTCTTCTTCTCTCAATAATGGAACGACAGAGAATCAAATCTTTACTGGCTTGAAAAACGTTCCATGTTTGGTTTGTAGATTAGGATTTTGGATTACTAACAAAATTGTAAAATTAATGGAAACAGAAAAAACCCTTAACCTATTACTTGTGTAGGTTTACAACCTTTGGTGGGTTGGACGCCACATTAAAGAAATAAAAAGAGATGGTAGAGAAGAGGTATTTGCAATTAATAATATAATTAGTATCTCTACGGCCAGTTTTTTATGTGATAACTTAAAGTATGATAATTATTAAAACTGCCTCTCTTAAAAAATTAAAATAAAAAAAAAGACTTTAAAATTAATGATCGTCCCATCTGAATGGAAATTCGAAAGATTATAACATTCTATGTTTGGATACCTCAGATACCTCAGATACATTGGAGAAGAATCCAGCACTTTCATTGACAAAAGCAGTTGATCATCCACTACAACGGTTATCATCGTGTAGATCATCGTGTGAACTGGACAACATTTCTAACAGAAATGTTATTAACAAAGCAATGGAAAAAATAAATTATGATTCATATCTAAAACATTATTGACACGGATCACGTAACGAACCGAGCACAGCATCGGTTCAGTAAGGTATAATCGATATTAAATGAAGGATTTAAAACAGATGTAGATTATGATGGTTGCTATGATTTGATTTTTTCAAAGGGTTCACGAACCCGTTGAAAAAAAAAAAAAAAAAAACGAGTGAAATGATTGAAAAACTCTTGGAAAGGGGTGAACAAGGATTTCAGTAATGAATTTATTTCATAGATTATACCAGTAAGGTAACTAGTAAAGCTCAGAAGTTGTACTTTCATTAAAAGAGGCCTCTTTTATAAGAGGTAGGAAATTATGATCCTATAATGGATCATCGTGGATTGAGGAACAGCACCTTAGCTCTTCAACCAATGGGCTGTTGGTTCGTATCCCATTATAGTAAGATTTATTTTTTATGAATGTTTTCAGGCGTTGATTTGTTTAACGATTCAGTTTTTAATGACCTATTGGCAGCTACCTTATCAATGCAGGAGGTTATACATAAGTTGTAGATGATTTTCAACGACCGATATAGCACCCTGCTCATAGGAGATTTAAAATGGCTTCGAAAAGTTCAAATTTTGGGCTTTGGTCCAGGATTACCGGATAATCTGAAGGTTCACGAATGTATGACAGGTTTACAATATTTCGTGGGTGGAATTAAACAAGTCGAATGACAAGTAGCTTGTTTTGGTGTAAAAAAATGGACGGTATACTGACACGACTCATTAAGTGATTCACAAAGGGATTATATTATTATAGTCATGAGACTTGGCTTGTAAGCGGTAATTTGGCGACCTTAACCACCAGCAGAAGGAAATGAAATTTAATTGAAGTTAGTAAAGGGCTTATATAAAGTATATAATCAGAAATTACTGCCCTTGATGGAGACAGGCATAGAAGAGGGTAGAAAAAAACTAAAGAATATATTGAACAGTTGAGAAAGAAGAGCGTTTAGATAGCTTTAAGAATGAATTAGAATGAATCCATAAATATTATGGATGGAAGGTAGGCCAACATTAATCGACTTAATTAGTAATATATTGTTGAATATTGATAGATTAGTTAATCATAATTAGCAGAAGTACAAGAACTAAGGTGGAGTCATATAAGTAATGAGCATATTTCTGTTATTGATTACTATTGTGTACTGTAAATTTTAAATGACACGTAAGCTATAATAATAGGAAAGAATTAACTACTTGATTAAGCAATTATCCCTGTACATATTGCTATTATTGGTAATTATTATCGGTTCGCTGTTTATTGATGATAGTTATTATATAAAGGATGGTAAAGTTAAAAAATGAACGGACAGCTAGCACTGTTGGAACATGTTTTCATTGTTAGTTATAAAGAAAGGTTATTGTTGATTGAGTTATATTGATATTGAGATTGTTGAATGAGTTATATTGTTGATGATTGAGATGTTGACTATTGAAATGTATTATTGTTGATTATTGACTTACGAGATTAGAAGTTTGATAGATGAATGGCATTGTTGAACATGTCGCTGATAATTTTGTGTATTAATAGAAAAATAAAAAAAATTATAAAAATAACAAAAATGAAATGAAGGAGTACAGAAAGAGAGTAAATTAGTCAGATGATGAATAAATCCAAACCAACTTAGATGTAAATAGGGAGGGAGAGAAAGAATCTGTTATAATCATCACTCATCTATTGCTGATTGCTTTCTTCCATCACTTAATTAGTCCGACTTTTCTATTTAAAATATAAAAATGGCCTCGAACATATTTTCCGGATCATATAAAAAATAAAGTAAAAACACAAAAATAATTGTAAAATGAATAAAAATACTAAATCCTTAGCCCTCCCCACTCACCCATGGTATTAATGTACTATATAGATTGACAATCTCTCGCAAGTAGCAGTCACATGAAAAACAAACAAACAAACAAAAAAGAAAATTGCTATAAACGTAAAAAGCGATTTCGGCATTAAACATTCTCTGATATTAGCCTGCTGCGACTCCATTGCAAAACATGATGTATTTGTTAATAAGCTACGTCACTTAAATATGAAAATAAAAAAAGAAATCCATTACAATTCTTAGATAATTTTTAATCAATTATTTAAAAGCTTGTGAGATCTCATTTGTTAATATAACAAATAATATTTGTGTGCTAAGAATTACCATTAGTAACAATAAATAGTGCTTCAACTTGTGGGGCATCGTCACTAAAAGGACGTCAATGATCCTTAGGGCTAACAGAGCGATTAGGGCAGTGTCAATAACGCAGTTATATAAGACTTATTTTTTTATTGCATCACAGAGGAGGGACCATAAAGGAAACACACGAAACCATTTTTTTTATAGGTAGGCAGGTGACAATAGATTGGCTCGTCCGATATGTGTGTGGTCTGTTTAGCATTTCCATTGCAAAGTAGACAGTTAAATCAAGGAGGTACCCAATTTCTGCTTGCAATAGAATCCTTGATGGGTTTACCATACAGGAGAAAAAACTACATATATTATTAAAATAATATTATGTCTATAGTCAAGTTTCGTTTGTACACTGATAATTAAAAAACTACAAAGAAACCAGTGAGTTATACTAGCCTCTTGTATTTTTACAAAATTCGGAAAAATAGATAGAATATCATTTTAAGAGTAGTTTATTCTTTCTATTATTTTTTCACTGTGTACAGCATTTGAAGGAATTGCACAAGTTTTGCAGCCTTTGCAGTATTGTAGAGCTTCAGCCTTTCAGCAGCCTATGCATTGTTGTAGAACTCCTGCTGCAACTTTTGCATTGTTGGAGAACTCTTGAAGCTTTGAAATAATGAAGCGCTTCAGGATACAAATGATAATTTTATGTTTCTCTTCTAAGCGAACAAAAAAAACAAATGATTTTCTACAGACTACATTTATAGTTGTTGTTTTTTTTTTTTACCAGTTACAAGTCTCTGTCTAATTAGTCACATGGAGTTCCGTTAACAGTCTTCCCTAATACTTTATTGGATAAAGAAACAAAGCCAGATGTTCGCGTCCGTTGTTTTTACGACACTAAGGGCGAATAGGAGATAAAGAGAAATGCAGAGTCACACACGTACAAAAAGAGGATACCTCCCCTACTTCTTTTTTTACTTCATTTTTCTTTCTTTCCCTTGTACGACAAGATAACAAAGAGGCACACTGAAAGAATAGGAGGCGAAGGTAGAATACGAGTTCTTTCATTGGACATAATTAAGGATCCCAAGTTAATCGGCATCAAGGTCATTTCTCCATACTGGAAAAGACGGTGCTGAAACATATAATTTTCTTATTGCTATGTCATTACTGCCATAATGAATTCACCTTTTCACCGACAGATGTCTGGGCCATACATCCGGATCACTAGGTTTTACATTGTTCATGTTGGACTTTAAACAATACGTTTCTTTAATGACCCCTTTCCTTTCCTCTTCACTCTCTTTTATTTTCCTTGATCTTTCTGTCTATCTTTCTTTTTTTTTTCCTTCTATTTTTTTCTTTCGTTCTCTTCATAATCATTTCTTTAGGGACATGCCAATAAGTCACAGTTATAGAACCAAGATAAATATATATTGACACTGAATCATTATTGGATATTTCGTTATTGGCTATTGTTCCAGTCCTCTATAGGGTTTCACAATTGTATCTTGTCATTCGTTCAGCTAGTGTGAGTTCTAATTAAAAATATTTCTCAAGGAAGTAGGTCTGGAATGTCTATAATTTCGACTACTGTCTTGTCTTAGTATCTGATCTTCCGTAACTTCGCCTACCCAATTTGCCATGCAAGAGTAGGTTGTGGTTCTGAGTGGGTATTTGTTCCCTCCTCATCTTGAATCATTCCCTGTTTTCTTGGAGGGAAGGAAGGAGTTAATTAAATATTACGTATTTTTCAAAAGAGCTCAAATATATTTATTTGTTTTTTTTTTTTGGCAAATTGATACCCCTCAATAAGTAGGCGTAAATACTGATTTAAAAACAACGAATCATGGATATTTTAAAAATTAAAAATAAAAACCTGAAAAAGAAATTTATTTCTCACTCTATCTATAATACAAAAACTAAATTTTGTTTTGAGAGAAACGCCAACGCCATCTATTGGGTATCAAACTGTCCTAGATGTTTTTTTATATGAATAAAAAAACTCACTGTGGAGGAGATAGAATTCCTGTTTTTTAAAACATGTTTTTTTTTTCAAAAAAAAAAAAAGATGGCTCGAGGAAACGTAATTTAACCAGCAAAAATGATTTTTTTTTAATTTATCAGTTGAATGAGTCTATGCGAAAGAAGGCTTTAGCGCTTGACCTCAGGGAATTCCAAATATATTTCAGCGAAGTGCGCTGGAGAAAACGATTTGATCCCATCCCCCGTCCGTTCACCCATCTTGCTTAATGCCTGAAAAAGTGTTCTTAACATTTACAGTTAATTCGATGATATTTCAAGCTCCACCTTCATTTGAAAGAGAATAATGGTATCAGCTCAAGCGTTTTTTTTTTTTTTTTTTTGAAAATATCGTTAAATAATACCAAATATTTTCCATTTCCAAGAAATATCATACGGAGATGTCAGATATTTCTTATGCTGATACTGTTGCTTCGATCCTAATTTACTTCTAAGGAGGTAAACACATCAGAATCTTAAAATCAGTATGCGATTCAGGTCTAACAAACTTCTGACCTAAACAGGCAGCAAGTTTATGCTCTTTCGGGTATTCTTCAACCCCACTAAATCGTTAAAAGAATATTCTTCCATTAAAAACGAAAGTGTCCAGCAAATCCCACGCAGAGCTCATTTAAGAGGATGCATGTTATTTAATCACTCTTCAACCATTGAAATTGTCAACCGTTCAAATCAAAAGCAGACATAATGTAGAAAAAGAAACAGAGAAATTGACGGACAGGGAATGATAAAGAATGATAAAGGTAGGGACACCATCCAGAAGACTATCCTTTGAAACTTTGGATCGAAGTGTTACCACAATAATTACTAAAAAAAAAGTTCCTCGTAGAGAGAGAGAGAGAATAAGAATTAATGGAAAAGTGGTAGGCTGCTTAATGAACAGTAAAAGGCAGTGTTCGAAATGACAATATCATGTGAATATTTCGGAGAATCTGTCAGTACCATTGATTTTAATCTGTCTCTTTGCAACGGTCTGTTTTAAGAGTGGAACTGAAGAAGATGCCTCAGTGTTCGAAACAGTGTTCGAAATGACAATATCATGTGAATATTTCGGAGAATCTGTCAGTACCATTGATTTTAATCTGTCTCTTTGCAACGGTCTGTTTTAAGAGTGGAACTGAAGAAGATGCCTCACAGGGGGAAAAAAAACGGTGGGTAAGGGTGTGGGTCCTTTCTCTGTAGCAACAGAATTCTGTCCCGCAGAGAACAACAAGTCAGTTCTAACAGATGACTTTGAGTTGGTTTTTGAGAATACTTTCAGTTGAAGAATAGCTCAGTGACATTCAGACAGTGTCATGTTGTGTGGACTATTTGACAATTGTATCAGATTCCCCCCATCAGAAGTACTTGATAGAAAGTGGAGTAGTTATGATGGTACCACAGCACGCTCACACTTATACTACTCATTAAAATCTCAACTTAAATGTTTTTTTATTATTCCATGATATTATTACACCGGTTCATAGAGGTCAATCTCGTGTATTTTATACCGCACCTTTTCTGGGTTTATAAAGTTCACATTTGGAAATATTCATACAAGTTAGTAAATGCAGCGGTGATGGTTTCTCGATGTTATAAATTTTGCAGATGGAGAAGACTTTTATGTCATTAACTTACCTAATAATTTATTCTAAGAGTAGAAACGTGCGATAAAATACCAATCTTATTCTCCCTCCTTAGAGAAAATAATAAAAACCAACTTATGATATATTTATTTCTTTAGCTCCTCATTTCCTAAAAAATCTAAATATAGTTCTATAATTTGATCCTATTTTGGCAAACATTGTGGCCCTCAGTTGAGATGAATCCATGTGCAAGCATCTGTAAAGCCAAACTTGTAAATAGTCTGAATGAAATTAATTTAAAAATTATTCTGACTACTCCAGAGTATTTCGCTCTGAACTTCATAGAACACTTTTGAACTAAAATGGAACGATAGATCAAGGCAAGCTAATACTAATACTCCACTTCAAGTGCTACGATGACAAGAATATCAAAGAAGTAATATCTTCCAGTTGCAAAATATCATGCTTCTTATTTAGACCAAAATAGGCTTACACACACACACACACACACACACACACACACACACACACACACATACAAAATGGTGTGTCTCACATCGGAAGATGAAAATCATCTCCCACCTAAAGATATTCACGATCATCAATGCTGCAGCGGAAACTAATATTTAGATATCCCCTATCCAAGGAAAGAATAACTACACTCATTAATTCAATTACTGGCGATAAAACTGAAGAATACGACTTGTAAATAACAAGTTTAAGTTCACATTTACTATCCTAACGAAAACGTACAAAGATCTTTATCAGTCTAACTAAAGCATATAAAAATTTCTCTTAGCCTAACTAAACCATATAAAAATCTTTCTTAGCTTAGAAAAGCGTACACATATCGTTTTAGCCTAGCTACAGCGTACAAAGATCTTTATCGGCCTAACCAAAGCTCGAAAAATATTTCTTAGCCTAGTAAAGCGTATAAAGATCTTCCTTTCCCTAGATAATGCGTTGAAAGATTTTGATTAGCCTATTAAAGTGTACAAAGATCTTTCTTAACCTAGCTAGAGCGTACAAAGATCTTTATTAGTGTAATGAGCTCTTACAAAGGCAGTCATTTTGGGGTAAATAATTTTTCCGTCTTAACCGTACCATGAAATGCTGAGTAACGTATTTTTTAACCAAACTTTTGATTTGTTCTTCATTAAAATTAGGCGAGGCAATTAAGGTCATTAGAGAGAAGTATTTTGTTTGAAAATCACGTGTGTTCTAGGATCGGTTTTGTACGGTACACTTTATCATCTCCATATGACATCTGCTACCTCACTTTCAGGTTGAAGAGGCCTTTCTCGCTCTAGAAGGGATTCGAACCCAAGCTTTTTCCAAATAGGGGTGTTGTGATTTTTACTCTTCTACAGAGACGTTTAAATTTATTATATCTACGACATTTTAAAAAACACAGGGATGTTCAAAAATATGTACTTTTTTCTCATTCTTAAAAAAAATATAAAACTATCTATTCGGGTTCGATTTATAAAAGCATATAAGGGCAATAAATCATCCGTCTGTCTAAGGGATTGTAATATCACGGAAAATATCTTGTTAATCGATAAAAAGCAACTAACTGTTTCCTTGTATATTTTGTATTAGTTTATGCTTTATCGGTTAATGTGTGTGTGTGTAATTCGTTGTAAAGTTTCGAAAATCAATACAGCAACTTCACGGTACTCTATTTGCTGGTTGCAGTACACACGGCTTATTGATTGATGTCATAAGCCAATAAATTAGCTTTTCGCCATTTTGCCAATAATAGCTTTTCCTTGCTGAGATGCCTTCGTGTTTGCAAATGAGAAATAATGAACGCTTTCGACGATGATGAAAACTGGTGGTAACACATTCTCAGAAATAATTAAATCACTCACTATTTAATGTAATTTTTATACATTTAATAAACATTCCCACGTGTGCCTTTGGCAAAATGTTCTCACGTAAATAATGCAGAGATTGCTTCGTACGAGAAGCAGCTGTTTAACTTGTAAAAGAGAGAGAGAGAGAATTAAAATAAAATTACAATGAATTTATTTATTTTTCAGGTACCAAAGGAATACCAGCTCTTTCCGATACGGATAATAAGTACGCTACCACGTAATAAAAATTACTATTTTTTTTTCCTTTATAGAATGCTCTTTCCATATAAGACGTAGGAGTTCTTAGTGTTTAAAAATCGAAATATTAAATGGCGTTTGACAAGAGAACAGCGATCTAAATTTCATCAGAATGATAAAGTGTTGTAGCAGTATTATGGCCATTCGTAATTGTAGCTATGCTTCCATAAATTGAAATACATATTTTGATGTGTTAAATGCACCATTATTGTGATTATTGATAAAGAAATCCATCGTAAAAGCAATCTCGTATGGACTTTTCTTAAGATTATTGTGAGCTTCCAATTCCTACAATGAAATTGGAAGTCAAAATTCAACCTGCAGCGCATATTAGCGCAAACACATTCTTATTTTGAATATTTACATGCTTTAAATTTAAGAATGTATTTTATACTAAAAATAAAATATTTATTTCCGATATTTTGTTATTTTTAAAAGTATAAGTGGAGTTAATATCTTCCTTAAAATCTTCAATAAGAATTGTCTTTAAGATTACACAGCACTGAATCAATTAATTTTTAATGATTATCTGTATTTTGTTCTCGATAATCCAAGTAATATATAATAAATTATTATTCAATAAAATTATTCGTTTGAATTAACATGTTTCTTTAACTAATATTTCAATTTATTTATAGGTTGAAGAATGACAAGAAAATGAATCCGTAAATAAATAAATAAATAAAACATCCACTGCGAGATTCGAACCCGTCCGCGTGGCTAAGCAGGCCAACATTGTTTTGTTTTGCTATGAAAACCACAAAATTCTGGTAACTCTCCCTCAATAGGAAAGAAAATAAAAATAAATAACCTAGACCTGAATCGAAATCAGGTCTTTCAAAACATAGAACGCAAGTGTTTTTCCCTTCAGCTGTATTAGAGAGGCGTGTTGTTATCAGCGATTAAGTCAGTGAGCATTAACATATACGATGGATACTTGGAGATATCCTTTAAGTCGCTGTTTTTTGTGCTATTGATGCGTAGTGTGTTAGTCAAATGGCAGAGAAACTCTACATTAAGCTTGTAGATTCTGCTAAAAATTACTTGGCTGCAATTAACTGCTTGGAGATAAAACATTCCATGTCCATATCTTTTCATATCTCTTAATGGAATTAAAATTTAATATTATCTTGCAAACAAGATTTCTGACTATTCTTGAATATTCAAGAATATTCAATATTCAATAAATATTCAAGACATAACATTTCAAATATACACACCGTCAATAGCTGTGTTTATTTTTATTTTTTTTTTAAAAATGTTTGAACCCGTCAGGAGGGTGACAATAAAATTTGAGGACTTCCTAGTAATGTGTCGACGCACATTTCTGTGTCTAGACCGATTCGCTCAGTTAGTGAGAAATGTCTAGAATAGTCTATAACAGGGGTCGCCAACCGGCGGCCCAAACGTGCATTTTTAGCAGCCCATAAAAGTTGACCATACTTAGATGGCATGTGGCCCGCATGTTGAATTATTCAGTGATGTATTTAGTATGAGGAATTAATCAGTTTAGCAAAGAAGATGATAGTCACATTTGGAAGCACATACATTTGGGAATAAGCATTTTCTGCCATGAGTTTTAGAAAAAACAAGTTTTCTTCTCGATGAACTTTGCATGCTTCGATTCGAAGTAGCCTCAGATTATAAAGTGAATCTAGATAATCTGGCTAAGGGAAAACAATCACAAAAGTGACATTAAGCAGGGAGACACACATATTTGATGCATAAACTATCTTACTTTGTTTTTAAGTGATATTAATTTTTCGTTGAGTTTTATTTTCATGCTTGTTTCATATCTCGTACTTTAAATATTTCTGTGTTTTTTAAGATTGATAGAATGAAAATTTCGGAGCAAGATGAAACAGCTGCGGGTGCCTTTGTAACATCTCTTTGCTACGATGATTGTAATTCTAAAACAAATTGTTATTCTAAATCTGATTGATTTCAAATGAATGATTATTGGAAGATCTTATTGAGATAATATTCCATGAGACGTATTTCTGTAGCATGCGACTTGAATCGAAAGATAGATGGATCCTAACGTCAATTCGAAAATTCGAAAGCGTATTAAGATCCTGCAATCTTCTAAGAATTACGAAATTTGAGGCTATTTATTCTAGAAACAAGAAACTGTTTTCCTAAGAGGGATACGAAAAGTTGCTTTAAGGAATATACTGTTCATCCATAGAATTTCAAGAACATTATTTGAAAGGGAGGACTACTCTTTCCATCACTACAGACTGAAGTCGCTGGAAGTATATTTTGATATAAGAATATCATTCCTCTAAGTAGAATCCAAGACCTATCGACTTTATGCTACATTGCATTGATATCGTAATGTTTGCACTTGGAATTTTGCACTCTTGGAATGGGTTACATATGGAGCGCAGTAAACAATCCACAGCATCATCGATGAATTGCTAATTCTGTATTGACTAATAGCTCTTACTAATAGGAGCTATTAGTTAATATAATGTAATCACTGTGGACCAAAATTGGGTTCGCTACAATCAGTAGAAACAAAAGATTGGGAAAAAAAGAAGATAACACACACAAGCGACGTAAGCAGTAAATTAGCAGAAATTAGTAAAACCATTGGTAATAAACCCATTGTCAAACATTGCTTACATCTTTTCCCTACGGTATGTTTTTCATCCCTGATAACCAGAATTTTTGTCAGTTAATTTTCAAATGCAGTATTATCCGAAAAAGAACTTACATGACGACGCCCTCTATGAGTGGAAATTAGAAACATTCATAAAAGTCTAAATAAAGGTAGCAGTCTTAAAATTTGTTAATTTTATAGTCAACAACCAGCACCGCCCTCTATTATTATTATGTTAAACACGCGCCAAATCGTTAATTTCAGATTAAGGCTTAAGAGAAACGACTTATTTATTAAATAAAAGACAAAATTAACTTTCTTTGAAGGATATACAACGCAGAAATTTATGTTATATATCCTTCACGATGATCGGCAGTTCAATGATTAAAAAAAAAATTTAAAAAAAAACTCGCAGCGCCATCTATAGTTCTGATGGCAAAAACTAGAGAACCACTACTTGGTGTGGCTTGCACACACAGCTAACATGACGGACATCTAAAAGATATTAAAGTTTCCTTAGAAGCAGATTTTGTCGAACATCTTATATTCTTAGCTGTATGTTTGCCTAGAATCCGTAGAGAGAGAGAGAGAGTGGCGTCCGTGAGCTCGTATAACACAGCGAGATTACGTTACCAACGGTGTGTGGTGAATCACGATCTTTCAGGAGTACGCCGATCATCTCTCCGAAATTACGGTACAGTTACATGAAAGCAGCGAGAGAAAATTACAGAGTCCCGAATATCAGCCCGCTATGACTAGCTAGCTTCTGCTCCAGAGACGATAAATCAAGTAAGGAGATGTCTCTGCACTGGGCTACTACCTGGGGTGAACTGAAGACAGTTACAGCATCTCACTTCAGCACATGAGATGTTCCACTCTGCGGGGAACTCGACATTTGGTCACATGTTACAAGAAAGAAAAACACCAGCCACACACACACACACGAACAGAGAGAGAGAGAAGATGGCACTTAACTTGAAGACCGAGAAAGTGACAAGAAAACAAGAGGTTGGGGGGGGGGGAACAGAATCATGCCTTAGAGGATAAGAGCATTCGTGATAAGGATTTGGAATTGTGTACTGGAATTTGAACAGGATAAAAAACTTTGATGATGATGATGTAAGAAGCTGGAGAAAAAGAAAGAATAAAAATAATTAAACAAAGAAAAGAGGAGACTTAGAAGATAAGTCTATGGTCTTCAGAACCGTACAGTCCTCTTTGTTTGATTAAATAAAACGTGATTTTTCAGGACTTTACGACAAACAGCCATGAAGCTGTTTGTTTTCAGTTCTGTGGAAAATACGCAAAGAGCTTCATCTCCAACAGAATGATAAAGACTAGAATGTGAAATTTTTTCTCAAGGAAGAAACTCTGTTGGCCTAAATAATTTACTCTTCACAGTATTTGAAGCAATCTGAATTTATTTGCGCCATACTTCTGTAGAGATTCATATAAGACTAATACCTGGAATTATACTGCAAAGTATTAAAAGCGTAACTAATGTGTAATGTTATTCCTGTGCGAGTTTTGCTCTCTCTAGATAACAATGAAAAAAAATTCACGCTACAAGCAGATGAGGCTAGTAACAATTTATTAATGCTAAGAATAAATTTAAACTCCATCCTTCAGAACAATGAATTTTATGGCGTGTCATGTGAATGCATAATAGCTACTGTTATTTGTGATTTTTCAATATCGCCTTGTCAAAAATATTCAATTCTCACATGTTTGTATGCCTTTTTGAAGGCCTATTTTTGCAGACATCCGAAAGTTAAAGAATCACTTCCTCCGCCTCCTTGAAACGTCGTTCCAACTTGTGTGATACCGGAGAATTTATCGAGACAGTTGATTATTTGATGAGGAATGGCCTCCTCATCTGTTACCTAGGTTACATTCTTATATCATCTTCCCAATCACAGATTCAGATCCCATTCTCCTTAGACTATTCCTGAACAAAGCAACATTCAAGTCCCCCTGTAGTAGGTAGATTCATTTTCCCCCTCGATGTTCTTCTCTGACTTCCCTGTATGTTTTCGGGTTGGTTTTTCCTGTTGTATCAATAACGCTATGACGTTATGAGACTATTGCATTATGTCTGTGAGTTAGATGTATTTTTTGTGGAGGGGGGGGCGGTTTGCTTATCACTTCCTTATGAGGTCAGCAAGTTACTTTTTTTTACAAAAAAAAGAAGTAAAATGCATTTTCAAGTTGCTAAACGACAGAACATTTATTTGTTTTGCAATGCAAATCGTGATTTTGATTTTTTATACATTTTAAAGTACATCCATATTTTTTTCCTCCTGATTATTGTGGGATCCCCGCTTTTTTCACAATAACAGACCTTGTTCTTTTCATTTCTCTAGGAAGAGTATTTTTGCTGTAAAATGCTATGCTTCATGTGTTGATCACAAAATGTTGATCAAATTGATAACATTTCTGATAGATTAAAAAGGTCTGCGTCTTTATTTTAGCCTTCATTAATATCTTACTTCCTCCCCCAAAAAAATAATCTTAATTATTCCATGTATTTGTGCCCTGATGACGTTGATACAATATATACATTCAGATATCTTCCCGTGAGTGAGCCTTTCTGTAGAACGAAAAACACATTTGGGTGGTTGTCTGGTCTTATGTCTGGGCATCCAGAACAGCATCAATTAATAAACTGTATATTAAGGTATAATCCATTAGGTTCCCCCCTAATGGAAGTCCATAACTTAGACGACATCATTCTTAGAGTTTAGTGTGTATTAATCTCAAAGGCCTCTAAATACATACCTCGAAATTTAAAACTTTTTTTTTTCATTCAAATAATATTGAACTTATCAATATATTAAATGGATTTTATGAATATGCGTTAATGATTATGAATCTAAATCTATCCATAATCAATAAAAATATTCTGTAATTCCTGTAAATCTCTTAATATTTTATATCTGTAAATTCTCTTTCTGCACATGAAGATATAACAAGTTCAAAGGCTTACATGAAAGTTCATGTAGGCTTTTAAACAAAGAATTATAATAATGAACAGTATCTATTTCACTAGTAATAATCAACGTGTAAAATGCAGCTAGTTAGAATTAACGAATATTAAGTTTCTGAATTTAATACTTAATAAGAATGGCGTCTTCTAACACTATTGAACATTAAAACGAATTTTTAAAAAAGTCCAAAAAACAGTCGCCTACTGGCTGTTGGGACTCAAACTGGAACAACGCGGCACAAAAAATAATAACAACGAATCCTGATGAAGAGATTCAGTTGCGTAAAACCCTGGTATTAAAGTTTTATCCGGGCATTTGTAGAAAGAATAGCAGAAAGGGAGGACCATAAACCTGCTGGAAAATGAAATTCTGTAGAAAATTTAGGCATCTTTTACTACGTTGATTTTCTGTAGGATTTCTATAGGTCCGTACTTGCTGATGATCAAATATCGGAAAAGTATCTGTTAAAGATCCAATGATGTACTTTTGTATGAACTACGAGCAAAAACCACACAGTTTATGCGTTTGGGAAAAAGATGCAATTTGCATAGGAGGCTGGATGATGTAGCGTGCAAACAAAACGTAATTAGGACGATACCTAAAGGAATGGTAAAGTGCAGACTCAAAAGCTAGAATAATAATATGAAGAAAAAAAGTGTAATGAAAGGATGAAGTTAAAACGTGTCTGCAAGATGTCACGTGACTTAAGAAAACAAAAGAAGAATTTAAAGTGGAAACGCTAGCACTTATTATCATGATGATGATGCCAGACATTCTGTTTGCTTATTCCTCCTAACTGCTTGAGGTATTCATTGCGCAGGCTTTGGACCACGAGTAAGATGAAATAAGTTCGCTGTTTGGCAACCACTGGAAATTAAAGAAAATGTTGACCTTCTTAGAGTGAGTCTTTATTAACTTTAAGACATTCGAAAGAGAAAAGAAAGAAAGTAGGCAGCTTACAGCTACTGTAATAGTATCTTTTTTGTTTGTTGGTTGGTTGGTTTGTTTTGTTTCACTACATAAAATGGAGGAGTAAAAAAAAATCACATATTTTAAAAAGTAAAAATGCAATAAAATATTAAGATTTTTTTTTTCATCCGGAAACTTTGGTTCCATTTTTCATAATTGAGTAAGTTGTATAATTCGCCTTATTTTACAAACGAGAAATTTGAAGCAATAGTCCCATTTAGTAACGGTGTTTTAAGATTTGTAACACCAGGGACCGTCCCTAAGATTGTTAGTTCAAGTTTCACTGTTCCAGTTGACGAGAAAATAAGCACTTTTGGCGTCTGCGACATTTGGAGATGTGGGTCATAATTTCTAAAGATAAAATTTCCATCAAAAAAGTTAAATACAAAAAAAAAAAAAAAAAAAAAAAAAGTGTCCTATTTTAAGAGGAAAGTAGTGTGCTATGGTGTCAGCAAATTATATGAAAAACTAAATTATTTCTAATGTAAAAAAAAAAAAATAAAAATGTCACATGCGTAGTCACAGTTTCAACATCGACACATGTGGGTTATTAGCAATTTAAAATGGTTTCCTTATACGGAATAGATTTCCAGTAATTAAAACAAAACAACCCTTGAATAGACAAAAACAGCAAAGAAAGAAAAGGTACTTTTAAGAGAATTTTTTTTGTCTTTAACATATTCATAATTAAAAGATTGAATGTAGTCGATAATTATGTCCTTTTCCCTAAGTGTTCCGCTGGAAGAAAAGGGCATCGACTAGAGTGAACTGTATTGGTGTCTACTCTTGCATGAAGTAGAACAAGCAAAGCAAGTCCCACTTATTTGTAATCCTCTGAACCGCCCTTCCAATTGCTGCCCCATTCGTTCACGCTTTCTTCCCAGATGATTTTGTTGATCGCAATCTCTCGAACTTTATCTTTCCTTGAGCACGTCATCCTTTCTTCAGTTATTTGCTTGAGGAAAGAATATGATAAATTAAATTATTTTTTCTACAAAAGAAACATCGACTTGCCTAACACTATCTTTTTTTCTCGTGTTCGGCTTCATTGAATACCAACCTACCGATTATACTTGATAGGAAGTCCACAACCGAAATGAAATTAAAATTTCCCTTTTTCAAGTTCAAAAAAACATCCAAAAAAATGCGTTAAATTTAATAACGCACGAAAATATTTACAAAACATTATCAGTGATACGGTAAAGGCCAAGGAAAGCAAGGTCATAAAATGCCTGCTTGGCCACTTACCGGTGAAAACAGATGCAAACACCTCCCTTCATATCTTCCCTCCTCCATCCCCTGTATGTATGTGTGCGCTCGCCTGTAATATTTATTACCTCCCTGCTGAGCTTCTACATGGGCTTTGTTTCAGCCTTCTCCCCAAATCTCCTGTCCCGGAACAAAAGTTACTGGATGGTATTATTGGTAAAACTTTCACCATACTCAGAATAACAGGAAATTCGGTTGGATGCAATAAAGGAAGGATAAATGGTAACAATACGGTAAGTACTATTAGTAGAATAATTCATTAAAATATAAGTAATTTTAACCCTTTCAGACAATGGCCAACCTAAATAAATATTGAAAAACTAAGGTGAAATATTAAGTGAACTCCCAGTTTCTGTAACTTCTGTTTATTTCAATAGATAATTAATTTTTGCTACGTATTTCGTTTTCTTTTGGAGGTGCTCAAGTATTTTGTTATTGACGCTTAATTTTTTTTTTTTTTTACCCATTTTGGAATTCTGCATAATCCTCTGTTTCCAATACACACTATTCTATCACATAACGCATACACGCTTACAACTGTGCCTAGTTTATATGAATTCAAATTATTCTCCAACAATGAAACAAGCACTTCATTGTTGGAGTATCATTCGACAACTATTTGTTTCATTGGTGGAGAAACAAACAGCCAACAATCAGATTATGTTAACAATATAATATTGTAACGTGCTATTATAATTTTCAACGCTCTCATTTATTACCTACCAGCTTTTTCTCCATGTTGGCTATTTATGTTAATGCGTTATATGCTTGTACAGTATGTTACAAGTACATCTGATCAAGTTACAAGAGAAAAACAAAATCTACACATAATAGAATTTAAAAAAAACCCTTTGTGAAATACAAGCGTATTACTTAAAAAGCCATTTATAAGATAGGTGTAACTAGGTCGTAGGTGCGGCAATTCAAATATTTTCTATTTTCCGAAGTTTTTAAGAAGTTAATACTTGGAACACATTTTGGAATAGCTAACATATTAATAAAAACTGACACAAATAATTTAGTCTATTATCTAGTCTTCGATTATTTTTAATTTAAATTTCAAAATGGCTATTCCACAAAGAATGGGCAATAAACAGATCAAAGGTCAATTTATCTGATAATAACGCTGGTTAAATTAAATAATAATATACAATGGAATTCTTATTATGCATTTATTCATGTACAAGCCTACGCCATTGAATGACTAAGGCAGTAACTGTTTGCGATGAATTGCCAATAATTCACTTTGTTTCATGTAAAATGGATGTTTCATAAATGGTTTATTATTGGTAACAATTGTTTGGGTTGTTATTGTTGCCATAAAAAGTTTTGTTTGAAGTACATGATTTTTTTTTTGTAGTTGACGGGACACGGATTTCTCATTGTTGAGAGAAAATGCTGTATAAATTATAATTTACGCTTAACAGAAATCATAAAAATCATGCTACGAATAATAAACATGATTTGTAGCATTTATTGTATATGAAAAGAAGTAAAGAAACAGGGGGCGCTGAAAACAGTAAATATAAAATGTAAATATTGAAAAAGAATAATTCATTTGTAGTGATTAATTGCTTTTATTGGCTCAAAATTAATTATTGTTTAATTAGCACTAAAGAATTAAACCACATTTTAAGGGGATTTTGTGTTTGTTTCTATTCTTTTTTTTAAAAAAAAAAAGCTTTATTATTGATAAGTGGCTTAAAAACGAATATTAAAACAAACTCAGCATCGAAATCAATTGTAATCTCATTACTTTTTTTTTTTTTTTTTCCCAACCGTCATCTTTCAGCGCAACTGCGGCCATCTTTCCAAGCGTTCATTGAAATGCAGAAGGGCGTTTAAAGCCCATGGACCAGAAGTGTCCAGTAGCAAAAGTAATTAAGGGGCCCGTAGACAGCATAAGGTGTATATATTTATGAGCACAGAGTTGAAGATTCTTAATGATGGTCAGATTTGTGGCAGTGGAGGAAAAAAAATCAAGAAAGTAATATTAATTACTCTCTGTGATCCTCTCCGTCTGGTGGATGTTACATATACTATTAAGTCGCCCCGAATCTACCTGATACTGACAAATACCCAAGTGTACTGTCCGATAATAAATGGTAGAGGGAAAGTGATTGGCAAGGCATGTGTTTACAGTAGCACATAATTAGAAGCATATGTAGAGGATTTCGTAAATTTCGTGCCACTTAATAGCCCTTAATGAGAGTGGGGCGAAATATTTGGTAGACAGTCCATCAACCTTTTGTAGTGGACGATCAAGTCGTTTTAATACCAGACGGTATTGTGTCTGTTTATGCGACTAGTGGAAATTTTCAGAAGACGAGTACTTATCCGTTTGTTATATGTAGTATATTCATGTTTAGGATTTAAAAAGTGAGATTTATACAAACCTGTAATCATTTACAGAAGAATAAAGTGGAAGGTGTTCATTCGTTTTCTTAAATATCTAAAAATTTAGTCCTAGAAATTTCAGGTTGGTTAAATGACAAGAAAAGACTGGTAAAGTATCTCTCGGTCCACTCTGACAAGTATATCATAAAAGTTATTTTAAGCATAAACATGATCACTTCATAGAAGAGAATTTAACCCTTTCAGGAAATTATAACAAAAAGATCTAATCATGTACTTTAAAAATCAATTTCATTATTATATTTTGTTATTGTTTAGTAGATCTATTGCTAGATAACAATGTATCCGACAACGGCAACAGGGACAAAATAGAATAATGAAATAATTTTCATTATTATATTCTGTTATTGTTGTCTTTATATCATATATGATATATATTGTTGCTTAGTAGATCCATTGCTAGGTAACAATGCATCCGATAACAGAAAAAGGGAAAAAATAGAATAATGAAATCAATTTCATTATTCTGTTTTATCATTGTTACCGTTATGTAAAACATTGTTGCGTAGCACAAAGAGCAATTTAATTTATTTTTCTGTTAAAGCAAGCATGTTTTTCATCAATGCAACTAAAATTGGTTGCATGACCAGCATTCCGATCTATTCCAACGGGAGAAAAATTTTTATTCATTTATTTTCGTTCAAAAAAAATTCCCCAGATTCTGGCGTGTTTATTATTCCTTTTTTTTTTTTATCATTTTTTCTGAACTTGCTGTTTACTTCCCACGCATTTGCGGGAAAGTGGGGAAAAGTTTTTTTTTTTAAAAAAAAGCATTAAAAGTATATACACTGGAGTTCATACACGCACCTTACAAAGAACTTTCTTAACGACTAAAAGTTATCAAACTCTGGTTTGAGGAAATGGAATTTTTGAATGCGTAAAACTGCTGTCTGGGAAACGTTGTGTATGGAACGAGCGTCGAAATTGATGGCTATCTGCTAGAAGCAGATATTGCTGAATGGCTAAAGGTGGACGAGTTGTTAAATATTCTCTAAGTAAAAGAATAGGATCGTTTTCAAAAGGGAACCTTGCTTTAAGGTTGGTAGGCGATCCAGATACATTCATTTGACAATGTCTACTTGCATCTTTATTTCTTGTTTTTCCCGATTTCTTCCTACGGCCTGAATGGGATGGGCACAAGGCGATGTTTATTACAAACAATCATCGCTCTCGGCACGCTATAAAAACAAAGGGAAGATGAAGGGGCCACGAAAGCTGTCTCTTCTTGTATGAGTACAGGTGATTTTCTACCAAAGTGGTCCGTAGGGCTTTTTTATTTTTTCACAAACCCACCTATCATACGAATAATGAAGTAAATTGCTTTATTAGGAGAGTGGAATATGTTTTCGAAATAGTTATTGAAACAACCTCCTAGTTTCCCCCATGATTTTCCCAATAAACTGTTGGGATAATCATGGGGAAAACCCAGGGATAACAAGGCATAAGAGTAATATTAGAGATAATCATAGTTTATCCGCAATGTGAAATATTAGGGATAATTAGTCAACTGTCTCTAAATTACCAATTAGGGATGTATTTATCCATAAAATACAAGATTAAGGATAAAACAAATGGATTATTTAACTATTTCAGTGTCTGTTACTGCAATTTTAGAAGTGTTTATAAATTTTTCCTCAGCAATTAAACCTACGTATGGAATGGCAAAAAATTAATATTTGGGGGTAAATGTCTAAATGCATTCCTAATTGAGAGGCAGTTGTCTAATTATCCCTAATATTTTACCGCTAATATTGCTAAAATCGAATAAAGAATTGTATCAGATATTGTAATGTTGCAATATCTGAAATCATCATTTATTAACAGTAAAGAAAAATTCACTTATTTTCTTGTAGTTGCTATGATGATATCAGCTTTAAAATCTGGAGACACCAAATAGGATGATTCCTTGAAGGAATACTTTAGTTGATCTAAGAATTAATTGCTATTTCTTTTCTAATAAAATAATTTGGAATCAAATATGCATTTGGCCAAAACCCATCTAACATTTTCTCGCGTTAATAATAAAACAACACACGGTATACTGTTGTTATTTTAAATAACAGACGTAAAATTGGAAAATAAATAACCTCGAATATGAGACAGTGTGTTGTGTGTAATAAGTTATTTTTTGTCTCATCGGAATAAAAGAAAACATTTTTTTTTTTTTGAAAGCTTGTGGATATTACAAAATTTTTCATATTAAGAAAAAAACGTTGCTAAGATTTTTCCAGTTTATTATTTTTTTCCTCTTTTTTTTCTTAATAATATACTTCCTTTACCGTGTTACAAATCATTCCGATACGTCTTTGTACGCAGATTTCACAATCATTAGAAACTGCAGACGAGGATGTAATTTCAAAAATGACTTGATAATTCCATGACTTTCTGAATTCTATTGAAAATGCGTTAATATGAGGTGTGAAAAAAAATATTGGATAAGAATTTGCATAAATCTTTGTTCGAATCACTGAATGATCAGAATGAAATTTTGGTACTTTTATTTAGCATCATATCCCTAATTTCGTAGTTATGCAAACTACGAAATTAAAAAAAAAAAACTATATATATATATATATATATGTGTGTGTGTGTGTATATATATATATAACATGCATTAAAATTTTCGTTAATATGTATATATTAGCGAACGCAAAATAAATTAATAACAAGTCAGTAACAATGTTATTAAAATTTCAAATCTCTGATAAACATAATGTACATAGAAGTTGGCCTTTTTTTAATATTATCTATTTTTATTAATCAATTAATAGAGGACAAACAGGCATTGGAGTTTGAAGTAGTCCCGTGATGTTGTATAACACCTCCGGTCTCATTTTTCATAACATCTAAGAAATAGGGCGCCGAAAAAAAAAAAAAAAGAAAGAAAACTCATCATTTCACGCCACCTGTTAGGCAAAGAGCGCAGAAATATTCTACAAACTCGTTCAATTTCGAGTCTCTAGATATTTTTATCGCATTTTTTTTTCTCTTTCCACCAGCCACTTGTATAATAACAAAATGTCTCGGTATAGTCATTTGCTGTATTCCTTCACGCTAACGTATGATTTTAGTTCACTTTAGGAATGCGCTAGGCGAGAGCAAGTTTTATGCATCATTAATCATAGTCGCCAGCAATCATTTCCTCTACCTTCGATGTAAAATTACAAGCGACCAAACCTCGCTCTAGGGAGTCCACAAGAAACAACTAAGAAAGAAAAGAAAAAGAAAGAAGAAAAAAAAAAGAAAAAAAAAAAAAAAAAAGGAAAATCAGGAGTCGCCGAGGCGACCTGAAGTGCACGCATGTCTACCGCAGGCGGCACGTGCAATTACTGTTGCTCTTTTCTTTTCTTTTCTTCGCCGTCTTGATGCCTATAAAGAATACGACCTTAATTACGCTTTAAAGAAATATTAATATCGTTTCAAAAACAGAGAGTGAAAGAGGTGGAAGAAAGACGATGAACTTTGAGGGCAGTAGTCAATTTTGGTCCATTGTGATGAGAGAAAGAAGGTTTTCTTTTTTTTTTTCTTATTATTATTCTAAATGACAGCAAATGAGCGTGGAAACATGCTTGACTACTGTGAGAAACTTCTTCTCACAGTGATTTGGAATTTGTAGTCATGAATGATGTATTGGTAATGGAAAAAATCATGAATCATGTATCGAACGTGAAACACAAGCATGAATGATTGAAGCTTGAAAAGTGCTAATCTTGAAAGAAAAATGCACACTATCATGAAATCAAGTATCGAATCATGAAACCTACAGATCTTGCAAAAAAGTAAATCATGTATCTAATCGTGAACTTGAGTATCTAATTTTGAAACCTACCGATCCCGAAAAAGTAAATCATGTATCGAATCATGAATCTATCTTGAAAACGGGTGTATCATAGCAAATGAAAGATGACAATTTTGAATAATGATTTTATTTCATTGTGTTTTATTTCGTATATATTAAGCACATAATCACGCTGCGGTATTTTGTTAACAAATGTCGGAGTGTTTATTATATTATCATGTTATTTATCATATTCTAAAGACTGCACATCGTAAGAAAGAAGAAAAAATGTTCGAAAATCCTTTAAGAGAAGTACAATTCTAGAGAATTTAAACCTAATAAAACTTAAAGAGAAAAATAAAAATGGCTTTTCACACCCACTATAAACGTTAACTACATTACATTTAGTCATGAACATGGCTCCCGCGGTGGGCAAGTGCTCGAAAATTAACTCTCTGTTGAGGGTACTCAGTCCCATCCCACTCCCTTCACTCTAGGACCCCAATAGGGGGCAAAACTACTAGCTGTTTCCTGTTGGAGCAAACTCGATTGCCCCTTTGCAAAAAAAAGGCGCGGACGTTCACTCGAAGAACCTGTTATCGGATTGGTGCACTAGGATACCGACACGGGGACAGCTGACGCCAACCCTGCTGGGCTGGGCACGAGTGCTCCAAAGGCAGGCGGGAGTGACGCTCTTCCTCGCGGCTCGTCAACACCTCCATTACGTTTTTAGCCCTATAGTTTGGCCGTAGGAAAAAGAAGACAGAAAACGTATCTCGACTTCAAGTTTAGACAGTGCATCCCCGTTGAGTGCCAGCTGCGACGAACACATTCGAACCTGTCTATTTCGAATCTGCCGCTATCGTTCCCTTCCTCCCCCCCCCCTTTCCCCAACCCCTATTTCTGTTGGCACACCTTTTATCTTCCAGGTGCAGTTGGGATAGACTTTATTGCTTTATGACGGCCTATATTAAGGTACTCAAAACAGGCGGCTGTATGGCTTCTACATTAAGTGCTTTAAATGGGCATGTTGTCAACCGTTCACGCGCTCTATAGGTAGCCTTTAAGGCGATGTAAATAGCTTGGCCACGGCGACGAACGCTATCAATGACACTAATGGGTTGCATTTCGCCATATTTTAGTTGCTACCTTTAGAAATTTTGGCAACACTCATAAACTTCTTCTTTCCCCCCAACCCCTTTATACTCTATCGGCAATGAGGGCAGGAATCAAGAGGGGGGGGGAGGTAGTTTTCTGGAAGTGAATAACCAAAACTGTGGGAGTTTTCGTTTGCGGCGACAGGTAATCGCGACTTTCAACACAAAACACTCGGGCGGTCGGGCAATCGCCCGCATCGAAGAATTTGCGTGCCTGCCCGAACTACGTCGCCGTACTCTGTCATTCGCAGCAGTCACGGAATCGCAATCTTGCAACGCAGCAGGCGACAAAATTTTCAAGAAATCGGACAATTTGTCACGCTAGACTCTGTTTCCGAACGCCGCATCTGGTAATGACCCACCCAAAAAAAAAAAAAAAAAAAAATTACAAAAAAATACTTGTGAACAACTTTTTCCTAACTTTCCCATTCCATGACTACCGTACGAAATGGCACAGCCCCTTTTCAGTTATAAACGGTGGATTTTTCAAACCCAACTCACGGCTTGATTGCAGAAATAATTACGTTCCTCAGGAGTATTGTTATACATAAATATGCTTCGTAGATTGAACACGGTCTTGAAGAAATTGCGATAGAGAATTTGCGAATAAAGCAAAGGAAAAAAAAAAAAGTGGAATTTTATTTATGTAAAATTTAATGAAATCTGATCTACAGAATACTGCAGTAAACTATTCTAACTATACGTTTATAATCGCATTTATATGTTCAAAAATTCTCCACGTTAATTCACATACACAGTACTTTGTTTTCCTGTATGCCAGTTGCGTTTCTCGGCAAGCTAATATTAATGGAAAATTTTCATAATTGACATTTATTACGACATTGTTGATTCAGATAAATGAGCAACATATTTAACCAGCACGCGCTGCCCAACAACAACAACAAAAAAAAAAAAGATTTTAGACCACGTTCCTCGTGTGACATTGGCACGCATACGTGATCGAGATTATCATCTTCTTTTAGCTGAATTTTATAAGTCTTAATTGACTAGCGTTAGTATGACTTCAGCATTGCAATTAGAAAGAAGAAACAAAGTAACAGTCGAGTCCATGACCTACGAAATTAAACCAGCAGTGCGCAGGATTATTCTCTCAATAATAACTAAGTTGGGATTGTAAACGCTGAGCCTTTTGGACGGTAATTATTCCTATCATGAGTTTAGAATTGCCAATAGCTCACACAAGCATTGCAGATGAATTATTCATGAGTAAGCAATAGTTATGAGTCTTGGGTGGTTGATTTTTTCTTTTCCCCTCTGGTGACGGTTCGCAACCCTACCCTTAAGGAAAAAAACGGAAATTGTCGTTTGTAATCATGCTATGACAAAATATAGACATAAACATATCAATGTCACATCAACAGCTTTTTACTCTGTATAATCATGGGATTAATGTCAGATCACTATCGTAACTCATACAAAATAGACTTTGCTATCGAGGATAGAGCCTTATGTATATTTATTTAAGCGAGGTTTATTTATAAGCGACTTTTAATAGGACATATTGTGCTATTTATCTTGACTTTTACCACCCAATCTAGAAACGAGAAATAAATCAAATCTTGGAATTGAGACAGGTCGATTTAGACCCTACCTACTTTTATGTTTACCGAAGAGGTAAACATAAGTAGGTAGAAAAAAATTAAGCCAAAAGGGAAAAAAAATTTTTTTTTTTCTTATGTTTATCTCTTCGGTTTTACACTACCCAAGTTAACACCTTTAATTCGAATTCGCAATTAAGCCCCCCAAATACACCCGGGTGAAATTAGATTTCGTAAAAAGCACTGATGTTTGGGCCAAGTTTAAATGCATAATATTGTTTTCTGTATTCCAGTTTTATTAGATAACATACAATCTCATTGGCTTTTTTTAAAATAATCTAAAGTTAGAAACTGCTCTGTTCTTACATTTTGAAATACCTGGCATGTATTGGAGCGAGGCGTGTACCTTTCGTGATATGAGTTTAATTAAAGTTTACTAGCAAAGGCTGGTTGCTAACTTCGAAACAGTTTCAAGGAACTAACGAAGAAATAAAAAAAAAAAAAAAATGTACACGCATGGCTGGCTCGGTATTCTTCCGAAAAAAAAAATCTTTTACTAAAAGACCATGAACGCAAATTGCTAAATAAGTAATACGAGTAAACTACTTATGTGCTTCATAAAATTAAAAACTGTGAAAAGCAGTATTAGGAAACGAAAAAAGGGAAAAAAACAAAACAAAAACGTATTCTCTAAATAGCACATTTCCAACAATGAGAATTTAAGTGATTGTAGTAAATAACACGTACTTGAATCACTGTACGCATTACAACAATGTACCATTTGAACAGATCAGTGTTGTCTGATGTCAAAAGAATAACAGTTGTTTTGAGAAACACACAAGAACACAAACATCAAAAACAACTCGTTTTTTTTTCTTTTTTACCAATTAACTTAGTATTAAGGTTGACCAATTGTCAAGTCTTGCATATCAATGTTTTGTTCATTAACAGCGGAGCTGTCAGTTAATTGTCATAGTTGATTAAAGATGCATATCCAGAATTATCTACGGTGTAAGCATGACCATAACTAATCCAATTTCGAAGTGCAAAAATAAACGTAATACAATAACAAAAAATAAATATGCTTAAAATATACCATGCTATTTTAAGGTGTTACCAGAGATAGCAACTCAAAATTCCCTTTTCTGAGAAGTTTAAAATTTACGCATGATGTCTTTATAGCTTCTTACTATTGCTTACTACATTAGTCTTTAATTAAACATTGAATTAAAAAATAACAGGAAGATTATAAATAACCAGAAAGTTATTTTCATTGAGAATTGTAATAACATCATTGGTTATTTTTTTTAAATCATTTAGGTTATCAGATAATTTTAACTTTTGTTTTAGAATTTTTTTAAAATTATTTATAGAATTTCAAATTCGAACGTAAATTTGGAATCTTTCCTGTGTAGTATTTTTCTCATTTTTTAATTCTATAAAATATAACAAAGTACAGAAAGAAGGGAAAATGAAAGATTTAGATACCCCTTTTCATGATATTCAGGGTATTAGTAAAGAAAATTGTATTTATAACTAACATGAAGTGTATAAACTACTATTTGATGGTAAAGCATGGGATTCGTTTCAAGGAAAGGGGCAGAAACTATTATTCCAGTCGGTGCATCTTGAATGAAAGAGAGTGATGTGTCCGACTTGACTCATTCGTTACTAATTGCAAGAGTCGTATGATTTTTGAATTCATTGCATGATGCAAGCATCTCAAAGAAAGAGCGCGAGAACGGATTTCTCCCTCTCCTTCTGTTCCACACAATAAAACATAACCGGACCAAAAGTGAAATCATGTTGCCTTCTTGTGAGTTGACAAGGTTGCGCAAGGGGAGTGAATAGAATTAGCCAAGGGGAGGTCTCAAGGAAAACAACAATGCGGAAATGTTCTACGGTAGCTATTTCAGCGTTAGAAAATTCTTGCCCCCAACTACGGAACTGGTTTGTACCTTTTTGCTAAAATACTGCTTACTTCACAAGCTCTCATGTACGCCTAAATGGGGCATAGCGCGTGGATTGCTTAACTATTGTGTTCAGGACAGAGGTCCAGTCAAGGTGAAGTTGCATTACAGTGGCCTAACAAACCTGGGAACTCGACTATAATTAATCATATTTTTTTCAAGTTCTTAATAATCGAGAAGGAATAACAAATGTCCTTGTCTGTGTATTCTTAAGGGAGTAAATGCGCATTGAAAGAATGTGCCGCTATTGGTTTACACTTACATTCTATTGTGGTATTTTAAAATAACGTAATAAAAAAAAGGAAACTTGACACCGATTATATTGCCTTATAAGGGAGTGGGATAACAGGATATAAGGCTAAAAGATTTGCGAAACAAGAACGGATATATGGTATAACCATGACGTGAACAGTGGAAATCCTTCTTCGAAATAAGAAAAAATAAACTTACTAAATATAGTAATACTTATTAAATAAAGTGGTACTTATTTTAGGTATAGTTCACCCCAATTTAAAAATATATGCAATTACGAGGACTTGGGTTCTGCATCCTTCGTGTGAAGATTCTCTTTAATTATAAAAATTCTCAAGTTCTGCACCCTTCTCAAGCTTTAATGTGCAAGATTCTCTGGCTTTAATGTGCAAGATTCTCTGGCTTTAATTGTGTAAATTTCAGGTGCTGTAAACAAACTGCAAGATTTGAAGCATTCATTGTGAAAATTCTCAGGTTTTGCAACCTTCTCAAGCCTTAGTTATGTAAATATTCAGGTTCTATAACCTTCTTGAAACTTAATTGTATAAATTCTTGTGGTCTTCAAGCTTCTAAAGCTTTTATATGCAAGATGTTTAGGCTTTAATTATGTACATTTCAGATGCTGCATGCTTCATGTGCAATATTTCAAGCCTTCATTGTGTAAATTAGCATATTCTTTACCCATTTCAAGCTTTAATTGTGCAAATTGCACCTTGAAATCTTCGTGAGCAAAATTATCGATCTCGATTGGGAAATTTTCAGTTCCACAAAGTTTATGCGCAAAATTCTCAATTTAAATTTGTAAAATGTTCTGGTTCTTATATACAAAATTCTCAAGCTTTAATATGCAAGATGCTCAGGTCTCGCTACTTCCGTTTGCAAAATTCTCAAGCTTTAAGTATCAAATGGTCAGATGATGCAAAATCTCCATGTGCAAAATTCTCAGGCTCTGCGATGTTAATCTGTTAAAGACACTTCATCAAAATTGAAAACAGCAAGTTAAAAAGCAACTTACTTGCGCTTTAAAAACAGTTGAACAGCAAGAATATTCGCCTCCCCCAAATCATAAAGAAATAAAAAGTCAATATTAACCGAAAGTTTCCTATTGATAATAACGTCAGATGTTGCCATTCGTTTATTTCGAAAATTGTTGCACCGTCTGTCACCTAACTGAATTTAGCTGACTTATTTTCTTTTCTTGTGAATATTGACAACGTTGTCAATATAAGACATAACTAATGACTTCCGTTCGATTCCTGCACACTTTCTGTTGAATCACCATAATTCGGAAACCAAGTTTGGTTTGCCGTAAACCAGAAAATTATTGTAATCGATATTTAATTAGTGTGAGTACCCGTATGTATAGTTACTTGAGCACATTTCCATGATGGAAAAGCTAAAATCTTCGATGCACCATTAGCGGAAAGGTTTAGCGGAAACATTTTATCGATCCAGAGTCAGAGGCCACCTTGGTGGTCTAAAAGGATTAAAATGCACTGCGGTTAGTTAAAGAAATAATTACATTTAGCTTATAATGGTGGAACACTAAATAAATGATCAGTTTATTTAGGAAAAATTAATGAAAAGGAAAGAAAACATTGCAATAAATTGAAGGGCCCAGTGAGTGAGAAACTCGAGACATACTTAAAGCATTCATTCTCAAATACAACTTTGCACTAATGGACTTATTCTTAATGGTATTGTCACAATTGATGGATTGGTTCTTGTTGTTGACCAAGTTTTCAATTTTCGCGATTTGATTGCAGCAGCGCTAAAAGATGGACTTCTGATTTTTGAATGGGCATCACAAATCGCCAGTAAATCTTCGTTATCAAATTAAGAAATATGAATTTTTTTAAAAAATCGTCTCTCAACGAATGTGTTTCTTATTTTAAATTTGGTATACTCGGTATTCAAATGATACAGTTTGCTTATTTAAATTAGTGATAGGCTGCAACTATAGTTCTGTACATTTGACTGAAGAATGTCTCATTCACTAAGACAAATTCATTCGGCATTATTTCATTTAAAAGAAATGGATTCTATTGAAATATTACTCAAACCGCTTTTATAATATATTTTAATTCCCATTAAGCTTAGTAAATCCTTTACTAAATTTAACAAGAAGTCCGTTATGCATTAAAACCATTTGTTGTGCATAAATGTGCGTAATGTTTGTGCATTAAAAAGCATAAATGCCTAGAATAATTCGAATGTAAATCTCGTATTGAACTATTTATTATCAATTTGTACTTATTGTTAAATTATTGTCTCTAAGTTGTATTTGTTATTCATTTTATTGAAATTTTAGCTCTTAGGTTAAATAGAAATTGAACTATCTGATAATAAATCTGTTGAAATTTCGTAAAAATTTATCATTAAATATTTTGATAAGGAATTTGGTACCATAGCTTTTAACACGATTCAAGTGCAAAGGTTGTGTATTGTCTATTCTTTCTATCCATCAAAGTCTACTTCATTAATACTCAATTTACGTCACTTCATTATGAAAAAAAAAACAACTAAAGAATACCCTTGTAATTATAAAAAATGGGCTGTGATTTAAATGTTTTTATGTAATTTTCTCTTTCAAATTAACTGTATTTATTCTTTCATACCAGAATTCTTATAATTGGATAAAGAGTGCCTTAACGTTGACCTTGTCTACAACCAACGTTGCTCTTTGAAAACATCCTTGTCTTCCCGTCTTTGTTTCCAAGGTGATGTTCAGCCATTTTCCAGTTTGACTAATGGCACCTCCAACACGCCGGGTCTCAGGTAAGTATGCTTTATTTACAGGTGAGAGGGAGGAGTATACTCAGAGCCGCACTATTATTGATTAGCTGCATTTTGCTGCATTAATGTCGAAGTAATGTATGACGGATAGGGCAGCAGGTTTTGGCGATCCCATGCCTTCACCAGCAAACGTTATAGATGGTGGGACTTTCGCCTGCCTAATTGCTCCTTACTTGGACCGCTTGTAAGCAGACTGGAAAGAGTAATCGATATTTACCAGATAGATTTTACTGCTTTTTCCTAAAACCGCCCATGATTTATTGTGGTTGAGATGGGTGGCTTGCAAGTTTGTTTAAGAGTTCTCGTCCTTCCACACCAAGGGGCATTTATCATAACTCTTCTTCGGTTAATATTACTTTTAGTTGGTTGCCTTCTGTAGGTATCTTCTCTGCTGTTTAAAACTTTAATTTCCGTTGTTAAATCCATAATTTTGTAATTTTGAACGTTTCTTAAAGTTCAATCAATAAATCGTTACCACTTTTAGATTGTTATTCTACCTATTGTCGTTACTAAGAATCATCTAATTTGGGTGATATTTTGTTAGTCATTTTTATATTATTTAATGCACTGCCTTGATCTGCATCAGCATCATTAGCACAATAAAGTTGAAGGATTCATAGTGCTTTTATTTTGCACATTAATGTTGCAGATCCGAACGTTGTAGACAATTTTTAAAGAGATGTGTTCTGTATAAAAAATAGGTATTCACTATATTTTTCTTTGTGTTGAGGATCTTCCCTACAAGACGTTCACTCTTGACACCTGTTGATTCCAGGACCAAGATTTAATTTCTTTATATTATAAATCCTCAAATATGATTGTTCCCAAACATAAATCAACGAGCTATGTGCGTAATAGGAATTTTCCAACTCTTATAACAATATTCTAATATAACTGGGTGATTAGGAGGTCTTCTATGGAAAATTTAAAGAAATATATTTCCTTGATCTGGTGTTACGACTTAAATATTGATGTTTAATATTTAAGTTAAATGTTAAATTCAAATCATACGCTGCTGGACTGGCCACCTGAGGACACTAGTAAAAACTTCCTTCGCTAAATGCAGGTATATATTCCATTTAAGATCCAGGATCTTCTATTGCCATATCCAGCTTTTATTTGAAATGGAAAAGTGTCAAGTAAAATGATGTTTTCTCTGAATGGGAAGCTTGTAATCCTCTCAATGCCGAACATATGCTGGAGTCATAGAATGCAATCTTTATAGAATCAGTATAGTCTCTGATTCGTTAAATGTTCAACATCATCAAAATTTTAAAAGAAAATTTAAAATAACCTTTATAAAATGTAACAATTAAAAATTAAAAATAACGGAAAAGAGTTTCAAACTTTATTTTTTTTTATCCCCCTCGTTTTACAATAATATTAAAAATGATTCAGTAATTTTGCTGGTTTATATATTTATTCCTAATGTGGAACTTTTCTTGTGGGCCATCACAAAGAAAGAATAACCCCATATTTCTTCTGCACATCTTCTCCGAAGAAAGACATTCATGACAGTCCTCCACATGTTTTTTTCGGCAAATTCTATTAAAAAGAAAAGAAATTTTAAGTCTTGAATGTCTCCTTCCTGAGTATTTTCATATGTCTTATTATTATAATAAAGTACGTTATACTCTAACCATACATTAGAGAGAGAGAGAGAGACAGAACGTCTACTCATCCTACGAGTACAATCGCATAATCAGCTTACCATCCTCGCTTCATAAATTTTGCTGTTACATATCCACGCAAAAATACATTCATTGAAGCGAACGACGTCGATTCAAACCACACACAATTTCACGGATATAAAACTCATTATGGTACTTCGAAAAGATGGTGGGAAAAGAGTCTCTAACATTGAACAATGACAATCACTTATACCGACTACGCAACAGATCCATTCGCTCAATGAAGTCATTGTGTTTGTTTGATGAACTGTTAGTTTCCAGGTGAACGAACCAATTTGTACAAAATCCCTCTAGAAAGAACTGCCCATCGTGGCAAAGGTATTAAAGTATATGGATCTTCAATGTTTAAAATATTCCAGGGTTTATCACCTTTCTTTTGTTTTCTTTTATTTCCATGTAAATAATTATGTAACTTATTATTTTATTAAGTTGTTATCGATTAATATATTATTTCTAAATATATTAATTTAGAAATATTTCTCATACACCAAAAAAATAATCTTATATGATTCAATAAAAAATGAACTTATAGAAGCTGAAGTTAGCAAAAATCTATTTCTCAGTTTTTTTTTAAATACTGATTAGTCAAATAACAAATTAATCTCATTAAATTTTCTTGTTTTTAATTTAATGTTTTTTTTTTTTTTACTCCTTATTTTCATATCTGCTCGTAATGCTGTTAAGTAGTTGTTAACGCAATTACATTGTTTTTCTCTTCAGGTGATTTATAAAACGAGATTCTGATCGACACCGTCTTCAACAAAGTACTCATTTTTCATTAATCCAGAATGAGAAAAACTACCTTTATCTTTATAGTACGCATTATTAGATTTGAGGTAGATTAGTTTATTAATAGTTTGGATATAAACAAACTAATACTTATAATAATTACGTAATTTATTATTTTATCATATTTTAATTAGTTTTAAGTTAATATATTAATTTTAAATTAAAAAACAAGAATATTTCTTATACACTATAAAAATAATCTTATATATTTAAATAAATATTAAGCTGAAATTGACGTATTGTATTGAGAAGGGGGAAGATCAATCGACCGTGAGATGCGGTGATTGATTCATTCAATCCAATACCCTTGGAGGGTAATGGATGGCAATGCTGTAGCCAATGAAGTTCTAAATGAGGCTCGGCTATTGCTGTTACCCTCCTGCCATGATCAGAGCTTTAATAGCTCAATAACACCTTATCCCTACACTGTTCTCTACAGATAACGGGGAAGATGAAAACATTCTTGCTTCGCCCCTTTAAGCCAGTCCTTATAAGGACGTATTGGAGGATTCCAGAAGGTAACGGATGCCAATGAAGTTTTAACGGAGGCTCGGTCATTGCCGTTACCCCGTCATGGCCAGAGCTTATAGCTCAAAACACCCCATCCATACATTTTCTTCTACAAATAACCTGGAATATGAAAAGCATTCTTCCTTCACCCATCTACCAAAAAAATAAAAAAAAATGAACGTATTGTATCGTAATTGTAAGATACTCGTAGTGGTGGAAGGAATGTATCGTTATGGTGTTCTCAGGTGATTGAACTAGCAATATTTATACACTTTTCTGGGGTAAAACAATTCACAGAACGTGCTTATCTGTGGAAGTTCCGTGTGAATGAAAAATTGAACTCCGCCGATGGAAATGCACTTTGTAAGAATTTTTTTGGGGAGTCACGAAGACATTGGAGATTATAAATTATCGCCAAACCCTTTTGGTGACGTTTTTAATTAACAACGTGTAACCTTAGATTGGAATATCTGCACTTTCTTGGCATTGTTAAGGATTTACGAGCAATGAGCATTTTTCCAACATAAATTAACTCTTTAATAAAAGTCAAAATCACGTGCCTGTCAGTTCATCATTTTGCACTCTTGTCTATTGTGCAAATATTGAGGATTAAAACGGAACTATGGTTACTCTTTCTGAGTTTTGCACCTTCTTACAAACCCTACTATGAAATATCAACATCATCAATATATTGAAATTGTCAGTTTCAGATATTTCTGCACAATAAAGTTGCAGAAAATCAAGAATACAGTGCATTTTCAGAATTTTAAGCTACAAAATTTAAGTGAGGTCACGTATACCTGAAGAAGGTATTTGACTAAACTGCAGGATCTCAAGACACTTCACAAACATGACACAACTGTCAAGTTTAGTTCTACTCCACCTGCATACAACAGTGTTTCTGAACTTTCATCAACGGAACTAGTTTCACAGGTTACAATGACATGAACTGAACAACAAAATGAACTTGTAGTTATGAAATTATACGCTGTGTGTTACTACCACGAAAGGAATCTAAATGGAAGATTGGCATGCGCGGAAAAGCTAAGAGTTGAAAGAGAAGCGGGGGGGGGGGGCTCATAGCACGAGATAATAGCCACGCCTTTCGGCTGCTTATAATCAGCCGACCATGAAAAAAAAAAGAAAAGAAAAAACTGATTAGTCTTCGTATACTGCAAAGAAGGGTTCTTTTTTTATATTAGAGGCTGTTGTTTATACTTTGGGTTGATTACATTTTCAAAGTTCGGAGTACTTGCATGCTTGTTTGTATCCAGATAACGCAGGATGTGGCCTCTGGGTAACCCCCCCATCCCCTTTTAGATTTCGTGCCTAATTTCCACTGCTAACTGTAGAGAAGAGAGAGAGAGAGAGAAAGGTACATGTGTTCACTGCTTAGAGAACTAGTCGAGGAAGCAAGCATATCTCCTGTTATTTGGCCTCAGATGGTTGGTCCAACGATCGGACTTAGGGACGCCACTATAGTCGAGCGAATTCTACTCATTGATCATGCATACGTTGCAAAGTAGCAGTGGAAGGACGGGGGGGGGGATAAAAGCCTTGATTGTAATTGTAGGTTTGTCTGTTTTTCGCGTGAATGTTGCCGATGACAAAACAGCCCGAACAAGTTTCCAAAGGGATCATTTAGCAGTTTTTTCCTGATTTACCTGCGCTACAAACAATAATTTGTCTATTGTATTGATAGAACAATGTTGCGAAGAAGATAGACCATTTTTTTCCGCTATCGTCAATTAGCTTGTTGTTGTATTCTTGAAAACCCGATCTTCGAGTTAGGGTTCAAAATACAGGAAACTTTTTGGACCACACATAATAAGTACTTTTCATCTTCAGGATCAAGACTAAGAACTTGTTCCTTGATCCCGATTGTATTATTTTAGTTTTTAATACAAATGATGTTACAACAAGGCCTTTCATGTATTGTGTAGTTTAATGAATACAATCTGCATTGTTTAATAATATTAAGTTTTTTATTATGAAGCTTGGTTAATCGTATGAGGAAGCATTTAAAATCATCTTCTTATTGTTTGAAATAATACTTTAAAAATTCAATTCTTATAAATGATTTTCTGGCTTTGTTTCAGTACATATTTTCAGCTTAAAATCAGAATTACTATTTGGCAGCCAAAAATACTGAAATTTTTATATTTAGCATATTTCATTTTAATCAGTTATAATAAGGGGATGATGGAAACCATTAACATTATAACTATAGTTTTAGATACATGAAATAAAACATATTCAAATATATCAATCGAAAATCCTAACACGACTGAACCGCAAAAGTCATTACAAACTAAAGCAACTGCTTTTTATAAAATTCTAGTCATTTTTATCACCAATACTCATCTTGCAGAAATTCTTTTGTAATAAATTTCTCATATTTCACTGCAGACCAACAAACATAATTTAATTTCGTCTTATAATTGTTCCAAATTATATCAAATTCCTGTCATAGTTTTCGAAGAAAAGCCTTTCCCAACAGTAATATTTGAAGCCGAAATAAGCTTCAAAATTATGATTAACAAACAATTATTTTTGAACAAAGTATTCCGATTACCTGCCAAAGTATTGAGATGTTTGAAACACATCTTAAGAAGTAAATAATTATTAAAATATTAATTAAATATTAACTTTTTAAACTCACTAAAAACTAAGACTGTAGAATAGAATTTATCAGTTTCTAACGCCGCTATAAAAATGTAGGTGATATTAATGGCTGTTAAAGAAGCAGCAAGTAATGGAGAAAACTAAAATGATATATATAAAAAAAAATTCCACATTGACCATAATAACATACAACTGTACTTTTCTTTGGGATGAGCTCCAAACTATTAATATGAATGTAACAATTAAATGATATTATTTTGAAACCTAAACTGTTGTTGATAGAAATGCAGATGGGATTAGCCTCAACAATTGCAAACTACTGTGAACTTCAACTCTGAGTGGTGTCTGGGAGAAGTTGAACTCATTTCAGTGCCAGAATGACGAGTTGTTTTTTGGATTATTATAAGACTTGGAGTGACATCTTGTCGGCTAGTAAAAGTTGATTTCCATCTAAACCTCTCAGAGTTCTTCACGGCTGTCTGTAGAGGTAAAGCTTCCTGTTTTTTCAATGCCTGAAGCAGTACAAGCTAAGGGTGGCCATCGCCCATCCAGCTAACGACAGTTTGTGAACCCAAGGTCACCTCTCTTTCATTTTTTCCCAGGTAAATGCTGTTGTTACAATAAGCACAGGATAATGCCGATTCACGAGCTTGCGTGAAGCTAAGGAATGGGGGGGGAAGCAAGGAAAGATTCTCATTTCTTTCGATAAGCAGTGTTCCACCTTTAAGTGGAATCACCTCAATACCAAACACGATATTAAGAAATCTCTGTTGGGAGCTTAGCTCCGCGTATAATTATAGAGCAGACCTACTTTACGAATAGAGAGAGAGACACGCTTCTCTAGCAGTATTTATGCAAATGATTATTGGCAATGAAAACGAAACCTTTTTTTCCCAACTAATGCTTTAGGTGTGGCCCATCTATAGGTAGAATTCTGTCGAATTGTGTCTGCATTTCTTCTCGCATGCTCGTCTAAAAGACACGCACGTGAACGTAGATTTCTTACCCATTGGGAGTACGCGATATTATCCTATTGCTAGACAATTATAACCTCCCCCCTCCATTCATTTGTGTTTGTATAGTGAACAAACCAAATTTGCACAAGACTTCCTAAAACATCACGATTCTGCCTGTTCCTCTCATTTCACAAAAAGCTGTTTTTACTGATTTTCTCTTTACTCTATCACCGAAAACGATCGCTGTAATAATGACAATGGTAAGCATGACAACGCTCTCTAAGTTTTCTTCCTTTAATATGTCAAAAACGAATTACTGAATGCAAGTGTAATTGATGTTTATGATGTAGCAGCGCTGGTTTACTTATTCTGCGAGTATTTTTTAACTCGTGACCTGTAAGACTACATTTGTATCCAAAGTTATCTCCACAACACAAATTAACGTCCAAAATATTGTTGTTATTACTGGTTGTCCGAGAACGAATCTATTACAATTTATACTTTAATTTACTACATACGACAACCAGTTAAAATATACAGTTACCTATTATCGCAGTTACTTATTTTTAGACATTGAAGATAAGCATTGGAGTTGTTTACATTTTAGAAGTTCCATTTTTAAAGTACGAGTTAGTTGTAGATAACTAATCTACAAATACGTATGGCTTAAGTATTCGTTATATCTGCTTTCACAGTGAAGACTAGTGGAATAACATAACCCATTCCATTGTCTTGTTTTATGATTATGGTCGGATTAATGCACGTTAGACGAGTTCTGTGATGTCTGACAATGAAGATTATGATAACGTACACCAGAGTTTCAAATGGACAAACAATGCAGCAATTGCACCTTGTTTTTGAGTCATTTGTTTAATCCTCGTGCTACTGTCAATCAGTGCATTCTCCAAATGATCTCTGTGACTTCATCGGGGGGTTCATTACGGTCATCGCTGTTTCTGTAAGCTGTCATCGACGTTCATTTAAATCGTCGCCAAACAAATCTAGGATTAAAGTACGTTCCGCAAGTGTAATCAACCATTCCCTGAGTAATTAATATAGAATATCCTTTAATTGGAATCACGTGATTGCAATGAAAGGTGTGCCCAAGAAAGCAGAGCCAAAACTTTCTTTTATAAGTTGCAGAAACTTTTGTCATCCGGGAAACTTACTCATTACAATACCCGCACGCACTCGACAGAAAGGATTCGCCCACAGGTCGTCTGTGGACCAATAATTTAAGGCCTCTCCGTGCATGAAATACTTTCTCCGGGCTGCCACTGGGGCCGCCTAGCGTCAAGTGGCTACAAGGAATAATCTCCTTGGGCTCAGACCTTAATTACGACTTTGAAAGTGTATTATTTTGGACATTAATTGGTCGTTCGGCAAAACTTTCTTTTATTTCAAATTATATTCAGTTTAAATGTCGATGTTTTTCTTGTTATAAAATGGCAAACAGATGGTCGTAAATGGGCCTTTCCGCTGGGTGGTAAAGTTTTGTTTTCGGCCAACTTCGTGTTGAGTATATTCGACTTAAGAGCGGTTAAAGGTGCAGGTGTAAAGCAAGTTTTCGTATTGATTTCGAATAATTCTGTACTTCCTGTTCTAAATGAAGGACTAATTCCGGCACAGTTCTCAGAATTGCTGAACTGTTGATGGCTTACGGTTGATTTATGTAGGCGCCACGGATATGATAGCAGAAAGAAAAAAGAAGAAAAAAAACGCAAATTAGAAGTTAACTTTTAGAGAAAGTTAGATTGCTTCCTAGGTAGAGCTATTTTTAATTAATTCCAACTCGCATTACAGTTTGACATGTGCAAAGAAATGTTTTTTCGCATGTCAGTAACCACACGATTGTGGTTACTGACATGCGAATCAGAAGTATATAAAAAACCTGGTATAATAAAATGCTATTATTTAGTTTTCAAAGAAATAACTATAGTGCCACTTTTTGTACTATTTGAAAGTATTGGGTAGACATGGTCATTAATTCCCATAGGATTTTATTATCTGAATCAAACTAGTGTCGAAATGTATAGGCCTGAACTATTATTGTTGCGTCTTTAATGTTTTGTTCGGTTTTATATTTACTTCCATTCTTACGTTAAACAGTAATGTTATATTATTACGCAAAGGACTGCATTCTGATAATTCGTTATGTTGTGAGATACGTTCATTCTTGCATTCCGATCTGCGAGATACATTTACCGTTGCATTCTGACGTACAAGAATTGTACATCAGGTCTAACAGTGATTGTTACGTTGTGAGATGCCTTCAATGTTGAATTCTAATCTACAAGATGCATTCATTGTTACGTGTACGATACAGTCATTGTTGCATTCTGACCTATGTAGTCACTGTTATATTGTTACATTGTAAAATACATTTAGCGTTGCATTTCTGATCTACAAGATGCGTTCATTGTTAGGTGTACGATAGTCATTTTTGCATTCTGATCTACGCAGTCATTGTTACATTGTAAAATACATCCACTGTTGCATTCTGACCGAGGCAAGTTATTGTTAAGTTGTAAAATACATTTAATGTTGCATTCTGAACAACAAGATGTATTCATTGTCGCAGTCTTGCCTATGCAGTCATTGCTACATTGTAAGATACGTTTATTGTTGCATTCTGATCTACAAAATGCATTCATAGTTACGTGAACAATATAGCCATTGTTGCATTCTGACCTAGCAGTTATTGCTAAGTGGTAAGATACATTTATTGTTGCATTCTGACCTAGCAGTTATTGCTAAGTGGTAAGATACATTTATTGTTGCATTCTGATCTACAAGCTACATCCATTGTTTCGTTCTGATTTCTACAAGATACAATCCTTGTTACGTAGTAATAATAAACGCATATTGCATAATACAAATCATATGGTAGTTTCTATCTATCTAATGAACTTATCTTTCATCGGCAGATAGGAACATTAGCCATAAAAATTAAAATTTTCTTCAAGTAAGCAAATGACATTAATAAATTAACCGTATCTATTGATGATACTGTCATTTTTAATAAATAGAATGCATTTGCATGGGAGACAACACTTCTTCAGATTATTCTCCATGAATCCTATTCGTTCAGACTAAGAACTGCTCTCATTTCTCATCTTCATTCGTATGCTTAATGCACAGTATTTAACTCATTAATTTTTCTCGCTCAAAAGCAGTTGCTAGGAAATGCATAATTGCCGAAATCAAATCCTCTATAGTCTTCGAAAGCCTCCCCCAGTAACGGAACACAGATTACTAACTGTTGGTATGAACTGTGAAATCCCTAGCAAAATGCATTAGTATTCACCTTATTGCTGATGTTACAAAACGTGTCCCTAACATTAGACGGTAGTGATGGCGCCTGCTTTACCCGCTTCGTTACATTAATAATTCTGCTCTCGGAACAGAACAGTTAGAATATCGACAAACTCCTAAGCTTAGAGATCCATAGTAGCGGGTAATTAGAAGACAGAACCGGCATGCATAGAACAAGTTCCCTGAAACATTCCATGGTTACCATTAAAGCAACGTGTGTGTGTGTGTGTGTGTGTGTTGCTTCTGTGAACTTAGTTGCTGTCCTCTGCTAAATCCGCAAGATAGAGTTACGTGATAAAGCGTGCCTCTTGTCATGCAAAGTACTGAAGGGTGTAATGCGAATGTTTTCGACAAAGTTGTTAAAGTATTAAAAATAGTAGCTACGCACACGGAGCGGAGAAAAGAGCAATGAGCCCATGAACGCACCTTGACGCGTCTCGAGGTTGTTTCTTTGAGGCTCTTTACCGACACCGTATGTCATTTTCACACGGAACCGAGCGCCATACGCTGGCTCCCTATAAAGAATGAGTACTTGTGCTCTAACGCTGTAAATAATGTACGTTGCTCAGGAGAAAATAGATGAAAGTGTTGAGGTAATGGGAACTCCTGGAGATTTTTTAATCGAAATAAATTCGGAGCGCAGAATAAAAGGACCACTCGAAAAAGAGATAGAAAAAAATCTAACGCACGTGAAGTACATGTAATTAATGTTTTTTATTATTATTTTTCGTTGCTGTGTGTAGTTTTCTTTCATACGTGACGAAAATAATTATTTTTAATTCCAAACCTAATGTGCGTTTGTGGCAACCAGCCCTTAGTTTCAATCACAAGCGAGAGAAAATACTAGAGAGCGAATCATTTGAATTTTTAGTTCTGTGCTTGTTAAATGAATCGGAATCAAAGCGCTAATCACCTCAAACTGTAATTTAGCAAAGCATTGTTATGAAAGGATGCCGTCAACAAACGAAGTTAGTGCTATTGGTGGATTAATCAAACGGAAAAATAAATGAAACAAACGACTAATGCCGAATTAAATTTCGCTTAGGAATCCAGTGAAAATCTCTTCATTGTGTACAACTGATCATAGCACACGCAAATTGTAAAACATTCAATTATTTAATTAGCTGTACGTGTGAAATAATTTTATGAAATACTTCAAAAACTCCCAGACCATTCACTTCAGTGTCTTATATGTCTTTTATGAAGAGATTTTTCCCTTTTTTCTAATTATTCTTTTCTTTAAATTAAAATTAACCTTTTAGGCAGAAGATGATTTTTCGCTCGATGTGAGACTGTCACCGTACTTAATGGAAGTCGAAAGAGGGGTTGAATAGTAACATATTATGTTCCTATTAGGCCTTCTCGGATTGTATGGTATCACCACGTGCGGGAGCTTTCATGGGGAATGTAATCTTAAAAAAAGTAATAAATTTTAAATTGTAAGAACAAACTAAAAAAGTAATACATAAAAAAGTAGGATTTAGTTATTTAAGAATGGTAAAATCATTCCAAAGTTATGGGCAAATACGCAATGCTGATGTGAAACTATAAAAAAAAAATTCTGAAGTAATCCATAGTAAATTAAATGGTGCCAGGTTCGAAAGAGAACATGTGATGTCTTTTATTTGTTCGACATCAATAGTTAGCAAGTGAACGTCCATAAATCTGTATATACTTTTAGATTTTTCTTTAATTAAAACGAACAATTCTCTAAAACGTCTGCAATAAAAGAAACCTGTGACTTTAAGAGCAACTTTAGAGAGAAAGTCAATTTATAAATATCATATATGCTTTACACAACTGATCCACGGAAACCCAAACTTTCAGCATACGAATTTTTTATTTTTTTTTCATTTCATAAAATAATATAATAAGAATTAAATGCAGGAACTAAATCCATTTACTGTTAGAAAATATTCGGTAGCGGAAACCATTTTGGCTGCATCTGCTATGTGTGGAATATTTACAGAAATAGTTCTATTTTATATATAGTAACAGATATATTACTCTTTTACACGCGATAGGTGGACATTCGTAGATTACGCCATTGGTAGTAGAGAACTTATTGAGTTTATATATTTTCTCTGTATTTTACATGAACATCTCCTGAACAAATCCAAAGCACGCTAAATTATTAAAACATACAAAACAATAATACTTTATTTAAATTTATAGAAAATTAAGATACAATTCTTTAACACAATATTTGTTCGATGCAAGACGTAATAATATTTTAGTATTAAAAATATATAAAATTTAATTAAGTGTATTAATTTTATGAAGTATTAATAAAAATTATTCTAAAAATTTCGTTTTACAAATTAATTTTTAATTTTAAATAAAGGTTTCCATCTAATTTTATTGTTAACTTCTTTTATTCCTTGAAAATAATTTGTATTTTAACTCCCTAGTAGTCAAATACTCTCTTTAAAAGCAACGTTATCAATTTGTTTAAGCTACTTTATTTGTTTACCGTGAGCTTAGCCACGCGCGCGAAGGCATTTCTGCTTGCACACGTCATTGGCATAATACAACATCTGTTATCGAACGGCCATACAAATTTAGTTTCCTTCTACGTTAAATTATAAATTACAAGTCGTTTGCAGTGAACCCACTAAACGAGCATATAGTTTTCAAATAGTGCTATAACATTTTCAATTATGGAAAGAGAATTAATTTTATCCAACACAGTTTATTTTTAGATGAGACGACCGAGATTTAAAATGCCGTAAATCACAAAAGTAATTACCTACAATATGTCATAAAATTTCGTTCCCCCCCCCTACTTTTCTTTTCTTACTATAAACATTGATTGTCGCTTCTGCAGCTGGTCAAGACTGGGCTAAGATTTGATAAAATAAATAATTGATATCCCTTGTATATTTCCTATTAGTTCCCGGATGTGAGATTACACTATTTTACATCCGGGAACTTTTTGTTTCCCAATGCATCTTAACTGGATTTCCTAACAATTACCCGTTTTAAAAAATAAATATAATGAATGAATATTCATTTCTTTTTTTTTTTTTAAATTGTCACGTGGAGTTTTTGCTATTTTTGAACTCGACATTTATTTTTTTTATTAAAACCTACATGGCTGAACTAATTACTGACAACTATATATGTTTTTAACTAGAAAAAAAATGTCAGTTATTTTTTTTTGTTGTTAATTCTATCCATGAAAGATTAAAATTAAGATTAAATTAAAATATTGTTTATCATTTAGCCAATTTTTAAGTTAGTATCATAATCACTGAATATATGATAAAAATACCATATTACTAAGTGTATTTTTCAACATATTTGTAAGGCAGAATGCGGGCTTTATATTAAGTTATAGTTGAGACTGAACTGAAAGCCAGAGAGAGAGAGCATGAAGACATAATAATAGTAAAGGATAATTTTCTTAATGTACTTCACGAAAAAAAGCAAATTATCCTGATTGACAAAAAAACATGTGTTAAACAAGGTATAAATATTAAAAAAAAAAATCTAAGAAGCAAAAGGAAGATGGTTATCTCGGGGGGGGGGGGGGAATAAAGTTCACTGTTAAGTACGGGTCCAACCTGTCAGGCTATTCCCTGAATGTTTTAAAAAATAATAAATAACAAGAAAGAGACCGTTTCCTCAGTGGGTAGTCACGGAGAGACCCACCTACATAGCTATTACAAGTATACTGACATATCCCAATACTAGCAGGATGCATGTTTTCCATCCATCTTAGAGAAAGGACGGCATTTGAAGAGTCGAATTTATGCAAACATAATTACATAACGGCTGGCTGTGGAGACAGTGACTAATGATCGAGCAGTAGAACGGTTTCTCTTTAATTACAATACTCCTTTGCCGTGCTGATGTAGCCCTTTTCTTTGTCCAAACTATTTTCATCTAGCCTGATTACACCGGCTTCAGTTGGCTCCATTTAGCTGCTGTTCTGAATATCAATCAATACCTATTTACCCTACCGCGCCCGCACGAACACACACACACACATTGCTTCTTTGGGTATCGACTTAGGGAAGGTAGCAAGCAATACTTTTGCCTCTTATGCTAAGAGATGAAAGGGGATGTTTAGCTCTTTTGTTAATCTTAAGTACTAACAACTTGAAAAGAAAATGTGGAGGAGTGAAAAGAGAAAGAAAGAGAATTGTTTGTTAGAAAATTGAACCATTTTATGGATTTAAAGTTTACGTTTACATCATTAAAGATTAATTAAAGCTGTGAAAATATGAATTTATATATAACAATAATTTTGAGTTTATATATAACAATGTGGTCACAATAATTTTCTTTTACAATATAGTAAAGTGAGTAACTTAACCAACTAAGTATGCAGTTAACCTTCATAGCTGCTATAATTAAAACTTAGATAGCTCTGCCTAAACTGAAATCATTAATTATGTTGTTGTCTTATCTCATATATTAGATTTTTGTATGTTTACTATACAAGCAGAACTATTTAATAATACTCAAAAAAATTCGCGAATTTTTCACGCCGTTCCCCCCCCCCCGCCACGTAAGATCGCAAACCTATAACCTTTTTTTAACCAGACCAACTATTAAACAACTATTAGAAACACAGAACAGGACTTATCCAGTATCGCAAATAGCATAATTACTTATTTTTTTGCATTTAGAAAACCTGAATTTAAATATATATATGTGACAAAGAAAATACCGATCAGCGAGCACAAACAGTTACAAGGAAGAATGACGTGACACTCTAGGGGGGGGAGGAATGATATATGAGAAAAAAGCTTCAGATCCTTAAGACTTTTTAAGAATTTTCTTAAAAAATTTAGATTTTTCCTATTACAAATATATATATATATATTTAAACCTTAACATTTTTATATAAAAAACTAATATAAGCAGAGGTTGGCTGTTGATTTATTTTATGATTTTTCAATATGACAGTGTGGTCTTCAAAAACAAATAATCATATTTCTTTTTTTTTTTTTTTTTTAATTTGTGACTTGGTATGGATGAGCCGATGGTTCTGTGGCACTTTTTGAAACAAGGGGGAGGGGAGGGAAGACCCTAAACTGTGTGACATCATTTAAGAATGAATTTAGATTTCGAGTGAGATTCTAAATCCATTAACACTTTTTATTCTGTTTATAGAAGGTATAAGAATGACAACTATTTAATATTTTCGGAAATTATAGATTTTATGTATTTTTTATTTAATTTTTGCCGGTTCCAGGTAGCGATGTGCTTCTGTATTATATATTCGAAGGCCCATTTTCACAAAATTTTGATTATCACAACAAGAAAAAATATTATATATATATATATTTTTTTTTTTTCAAAATGTCGCGGCCATTTCAATGTTGAACAGAGTGAGAGTGGGAAACGACATAGCTTGCTTTAAAATAATTAATTCTTGCTTTTAAACAATGAATTAAAAAATCGGTACAAAACAACAAAATCAAAATGGTTTCAATCTTCTAATGCACAGCTTTATTTAACTAATAAATAGTGATGAGATAAATTCAGAAGCGAAATAGTTTAAACTTACTCTGATTTTGGCTTTTTCTTCTGACAAATTTATCTGCTATTCTGAGTCAAGAATATATTAACCACTATTTCTTATATATATGAATTTCAATAAATCAATGTTTGGTCCAGTAGTAAATAAACCAGTTATATTCAGTAGACCCAATGGAAACTTTCTGTGTTTGAGTTTCCCTCAGTGTTACAACTAATTTCCTCAGCAACTTAATAGTGGCATATAGTTCGTTGAGTTCGCAACTTCCCTACTGTGTGTTGCTGTCTAGCTGTTTAAGTGGTAAACGTGACTCGGCTACAAATTAGCAATGGTTATATTTATGGAATATCTTCGTGTCCAGAATTACGTAGATAGATAGTGCAATGACTGCTTAAAGAATAGAGTTGTGAAAAGTAGTATGCGTGTAAGATGTCAGTACATCACAAATTATCCATATTCGCGAACACAGAAGAAATATTACGATAATAGAATAAACCTTATAACGCTTGAAACAGGTCAGTGCATAGAGAAAGTACACTAACCTACAATAAGTATCAGAATCGCTCAGGTATGAATGAGACTATTGATTTCAAAGATCAGTTATTACCAGAACTAGTTTTCTAGGAGGTACATCGGCAACTTCAGATCGTAAGAACCAGTACACATCGAGGTCACAGCTCGAAAGATTATGAATCTGTATTCTGTAAAAGTATCGATTTTTTTTTCTTATATTTCAAACCACTCATTCCCTCTGCTTACAGTGGATATCTAGTCCTACTTTCGCTTCTCTAAAAGTCAATGATCACATCTGGAATCTTAATGAAGTCTGCTTAAACTGTGAGTTGGATGTCATGATTAGTTTGTGCGATGAGATCTGAAGAAGCTAAAAATATAGTTAAGTGTCGGTCGCACCACATAAAAAATGTGTGTCATAAGGGTGTCGGTGCTTTTGCTGTGCAAAAAAATATCAGAATCCTGCAACCTTGATTGTGCAAATTATCTGCATCCTGCAATCCTTATGTGCAGAGGTCAGCTCACTGATCCATTTACGCACATAAATTTTTCTTTACACTTAAGCTGTCGAATACCAGTTTCATTTGTCTTTGAAGATATAAACGAAAATGTGACAATTTTGAAATTCAAAAAAATCGATTTTCTGTGCCAGGCTGAAGATCAGACAAATATAAAATTTATGTCTGTTCCACCTTCCTCCCCAATCCATCCAAAGATGTATAACATTTTTAAGGACGTGGAGTGTTTATAATTTAACGGCGACGCCCACAGGGTCATGTAAACAAGGGAAAAAAAATGAAAGTGGGTGAAATGCACTTTTTTTTTTTTTTTTTTGATGACATGTATGTGTTCACTGGCCATTACAGATCAACTGAGCACGACACACGGACGATACAGCATGTGTCAGTTGACTAATCTATACGTGAGGGTATTTCTGATGACAATAATTAAAAGATTTTTTTTTTCTTAATACACAAGAGTTGCACAGAGTTGGTAAATTATATTTCTTATCATTTCTGACGTTTCCAACTTTCTTTTTTCCCTTCTGTTAACTTTGTGACGCTCCCGTAAGAGGGGGGAGGGAGCAAGCGCAAGTGAATGTATTTGCACGCAATTCGAGTAGCTGATCCTAAGAAATGTACATGTTTAGATTAGAAGTAGATCCCCGTTTTTTTTTTTTCCTCCCGAAATCGCGGTTGCCTACATTAGTAAGTTAGGCACGTAAATACATAGCACGAAAATGAAGTTATTTGCAGTTGGCAAAGAACGTGGAAATCAAAGGCACGCACAACCATACAAATGCAGTTTGAAAAGCCTCAGGAGGAGAAGAGGCAGCCCGTGAATAAAGATTTGTTTTCTTTCTTTTTTCTCGTCCGCTACGAACTAATGAATGTACATTTTTGTTGTTGTTGTTGTTGTGGCTATGTACAATAGTTTGGTCGTAAGGAGTGATCTTGAGTAGACCGTGTAACTTGATGTATTAACACGACAGGCTGTTTGGCAAAGCGTTTTATCAGGTTTGCGAGGAGAGGAGTGTTAAGTCGTTCGTTCATTCAGTCAATGGGCTGTTTATCTTCACCCAGTAAAGTACAGTGGCCACGTTTGTTTCACCTAAGCGAAGGACAAATGTATATGACTAAACCACTCACTTCACTCTCTCTCTTCCGCCCCCCTTCCCACTACTTACTATCCCCCCCTCACTGCACTTATGTTTTCCTCCATTCTCATTTCCTTCGTTATTATTTTCTCCTGAATACAAAAGGAAAATCCATTTGTTGAAAAGGAAAAAATATATATGAATTGCGCAGTTTTAATTTTCAATGCATTCCTCAGCATCTTTCCCATCGTCTTATTTGACTGATCAACTGGCATAATTATAGAACAGCCATCTATAAACATTCATATTGTAAATTAAAACCTTGTCGATATAAGACTACAAACTCGCTCTAGCAAATTCACATATCAAGATAGCAAATACGCTTGCAGAATTAAGTAGACACTGTAAATAGAGCCCATTTTTTTTTTGCAAAAATCTGGGTTTATATCCCGTCTAAGAAAAGAAGAATCTTTATAACGACATAAGGACTTTTCTCGATTGAGAAATTTATCTCGTATGAGAAAAAAATATTTCTCATACGAGATGGTAGAATCCCCCCCCCCCCAAGGAAACGCTGAGTTTTCATCCTATTTGTTATTGAACTAGCCAGTGCGCGCGCGCGCACACACACACATACACATAATAATAATAATATACACAATTCTCTGGCCAGAGCTGATTCCGCGGTAATTCTAACCAACAACCATGTAGAATATTTGAAAGAGAAGAAAAAGCACCTGATGGTATAATTTTTATGATATCTTCATCTATAAAAGATTCTAAACTAGAAAAATTATATAATCTGAAAATTCTGCTTTATTAGTCTTAATATATTATTTTAAACTGCTTTAAACCCAAAATAATCGTAGGTAGTGATCCCACACATAAATTTGAAAACCATCTGTAAGTTACATATAATTGCAAAATGAATAATATTTGTGTTTGAATAACATCTTCTGATCGATCGTTTAAAGATATTTTTTAAAATAAATAAACAATTATAATGATTTTTGCTGTGTTCATGATATATACTATTCATTTCTTCAAATGAGGACACATATACTCCTTCCTAATGATTAAGGAATGTTTGTGTTTAATTTGTTGAAGGGTGAGACATCAGTCATATACAGGATTAGTGTTTACAGATTAAAAAGACGTGCATTTTTTTATAAGAATTGCGTACACAAGCAGAATAGAGGTTCTGTCACTGAACCTTTTCATGCTAAATCATCGTGCTTAATTGGAATTTCTTTAACAGCACAAAACTTCAGGTTTTAAACTCAAGACTTCCTTATCTAGTTCACTTTCCAGAACAGTACTACATCTGCCTTGCATAACGTGTTCGACTGGATTATCATTAATAACAGGTCTTTCCGGGACTTTATTTTTGTTTTTAAATAAACCCAACCAATCTCGGTAGAATGTTCATACCATCCACAAACCTGCAAGATTACTGAATTGTATCCCTTCATAGTTTGGATTATTATTATTATTATCTATTATTATTTGCCACTACCATCACAGTGGCTCTTCTTCGTATAATAAAAACCATTTGCGCCTAAAGAATTCTTTTTTTTTGGTATTATTATTATTATTGTTATCTCTCTTTTAAATGTACTAGAAATCACACTTGCATGTTGAATATTCGACTTCGGAGAATAATTTTGAAATATTCTGCATAATATTTCATAGATCTGTTCGTGTATCTACTCCTGAACTTTGTCTTTATTTTGTATTTTGCATTTATTTCAAGACAAATTTCTCTGAATGTATTTTTATGCAAATATAAAATGGCAGTCTTTTGATTCATTAACTTTACAATAATTTTGCTGATCAGTTGGTTTTGAGTATCCACATGTCTAAGAAATAATGTTGGTGCATAATCATAATATAAACAAACAGATAAGTAGCACAATTACTTTCTGTGGCTTCCAGTGCTACGATCAACTAACCAGATAAGTAACTTTTGATGGGAAAAAAGGCCAACGTTAGTAAAGCGAAAAGCAGGGACGTGACCGAAGCCTTGGGCTAAGGCGTTGTTTTTTGTTTGAGTCACACAAAAGGTCAAGATACGTTAATGCTGTAAGGGTAGGTATAGCCGGAATATTTATAGATAATCCACACAGAGTATCACGCTGGTAAATAAAATATTCAGAATTACGTCACAGTTTCTTCATTAATGACTTAAAAGCTGAGTATGAGTTTAATTTAAGATTATGGAAAATGGATAACTTTCAATTGTTATTCGAACTTTATATGTACATAGAATGGAACGGATACGTTCAGGTATTACATTTATTAATGTTATAATATGTGATAAACTGTTAGCTTACTTGGTATGAAATAACTATGGATTTTTATTTTATTACTTTTGTCTTTTTATTTAGTGTGAAAACAGTTCTCTCAAATACAAAGAATCCATCGCTACAACGGTGACATTTAGATTCCTGCAAGGACTGCTAATTGGGACACCATGCAGTCTTAAAATCTAAAATCATCATCATGCAAATCAAGGATTTAGGCCTAGCATGGCCTGTTCCGGCCTTAGAAGTCATCGTTGAATCATTTAAGAGGAGGTCCTGGTTTTCTTTTTCCTAATACTAAATCACAGTTAAGTAATATTAAAAAAAAGAACTAAAATTAATTAGAAATAATTAATTTAGAAAGTAATTTTAGATTTTGCAACTATGTCCTCTCTATAAAATCTAAAATTACTTTCTAAATTAATTATTTCTAATTAATTTTAGTTCTCTTTTTTTTAATATTACTTAACTGTGATTTAGTATTCTTCTTAAAGATGAGGCTTGTATCATAAAGAACCGACAGTAAAGTATAAACAAGAAGACGTAACCATCCTTTATCAGAGTAAAGCTGAATTATATCATACATGTGTGATTCGTACGTACGCAACAATCAATTATAGACTGTTCTTTTTAAAGGAAGGCATTCTATATTTTAATTACTACAATAAAAGAATATTGTCGTGAGGTAACGTGAAAAATTGTTATTGCAATTAATTCTTACTCATGTTATGTTAATTTTTGAAAATGTATTGTATTTTTAGAATAGTAAGTGATCAATAAAATTTCATATTTCTTTTCTGTCTGTGTTTTAAAGTTTTGTAGTGATTCTCTAGTAAATTACCTAAATCCATTATATAATATCATTTTATTATTATAACTGTAGTGTATAAATTTATGATTTTACTTTAAAAATTTAATTAAAATAATAATACTTAAAGGAAAATCAAATTAAAATTAAAATTTTTAAAATTGACTACTAGAAAAAACCTTAATTATAGCACACCATTTCTTTTTATACTTAGCTCTCTATGAATATTGTTTACGAGTACATCATAACATTAAGAGGACTTCCAGGGTAACAAATGGCAATGTTGTAGCCAATGAAGTTTTAACTGAGGCTCGGCTATTGCCGTTACCCAGCCATGACTACGAGCTTTTTAGTTCAATAACACCCCATCCACACAGATAATCTTCATTCAGATGACGGGATAAAGAGTCAAGGACTCTGTCCATCGCCCAGTTCTTTTAAGAACTCATGACATTAAATTATTTTTCCTATGTTTCTTATGTTTGTGAATTTTGTTTTGTTGCATTTTTATTTATTTATTTTTTTAAAAAACTTGGTTGAATTTCAGAGAAAACAGCTAAATGATTAAACGTCAAGATAAAACGGAACACCAAACAAGACTTGGTGGTGTTATTAGATAGTCGCTAAGTATACACTTGCAGATCGCACCCCAAATTCAAATGACCCACCCTGTACGTGAGGATGTGTTCTGTAGTTGGCCTTGTGATAAAACTCTTGTGCTATCAAACAAGTTGATCGGAGCCAACGCTAAGTGGTGACGCCCACACACCAAATCAGGACTTATTGACTTACACGCTGTGAAAACAAAAAAGATACGTATATTCGTAATGATTGGACGCTGACCCTTTTTACTGATAGGATACAATTACTCTTATCGTAATAATAATCCACCAAAAACTTTTCCCTACCTCTTTTCTGTCAGAATTACGGATTATTATCGCGGATGGGTGAACTTTGGATCCTGGGACAAAACTAGCTAAATGCAGTTAAGTCATTTATATAACAAAATAACCACATGCTGTATGAAAACACTTGTTCTGTGAACACTGTGGGCTCTTTTTTTTTGTAACCCCACAAAGAGTGGATGATTGAGAGACTGCTCTAGTCCCACGTACTCAAGAATTGTCTAGTCAAAAACATTTTTCTAGTCGGCCATCACATAAGAAAGTCTGACAGTGACAAATGAATTCAATAAAAGAATCTCCAAAAACCACCTGCGAAAAGCAGCTGAAAATATCTTAGCGGCTTTCTTAATAAAAGAGTTCAAAAGTGTACCATCTGCCGAATATTTGCATTTATACTCCTCAATTTGCACAATACGGCAACTATTTAATGGCAACATTTTCATACTTGCACACTTCTAGTATTATATAAAAGGCAATGACATTTCTATAGATATTAAAATAGAGGGTATTATAGATTCATCCATATTTTATAGCTGAATATAGAAATAATCTAAAAAAAAAGTTGTACAAATTTCTAGAGAGCGTATGAGAATATAAACTTTGGCTTCGGAGCTACCTTAAATTGCTCTACTTAAAATACAACTCTGCCAGAAGATTTACATTTCGAAAATGTAAGATTTTTCTATAAAATATTGAAGGATCTATAATATCCTATATTATAATATTTTATATATATACTAAATTAAAGGTTTTAAACTTTGCAGTTTAATACATTTCTATTTTATTAAATGAGTAAAATAATTTATGTATGTCATTGATATATAATAAAAATAAAATAGTACAGTCAAGTGTGAACAATCTGTGTTCTTCAAATATTAAATACCACAATAATAATTGTTAATATATAATTGATGTAGCTGAAACATTAAATTTAAACAATGAAACAATACAGTGCCATCCAACAAATGATTTTGCATTGTCAGCTGCTATAATACAATACTAAGTTAGCTAAGTATTTGTTATGAACAATTGTTTGCCACATAGATATCTGTGTTTTGTCTCCAGCGAACAGATAGTTAAAAGTTCGTTTGTTTGTTTTTTCTGAAGGTAACGTAATTTTAATTCTTAAAATATTAAGAAATTTTATCCAACTTGAAGACATTTCAGAATAACAGGCACTACATCGCTTTTGGCAGCCATACCTTTTAAATAAATTATATTGACACATAATTGTCAAGTAACAAACAAGACAGTCAATAATGTGGTTGTTAATAGACTGTTGAAAGTAATAAGTAAATATTTTAGAAAGAGAGAGAGACAGAGAGAAAAAAGGTATCTGATAATCCAATGCTGCGCAAACAGATAAAACATAATCGCACAGTTGTCATTGCTTTCCTTAAAACCTCTCGTAGCCATTAAACTCATACAACGCTCATTAAAGCTCTTGTTCTGGCAGAACAAACACTTTTTGCACTGCCGACAGAGAGAGAGAGAGTTTTCGTTGTATATTTTGAATACAAGTTCGACAATATCGGAGTATATCAAAAACAGTCCCTGCTTCTGACAGAAACCCATCAGTCAGTAGACAGTTCTACATCTACCCGAGCCTACATGGTTGTACCATCTACGATGAATCGATCTAATACCTCCTTCAAACTGTTCACGCAACCCAGGATCTAGTGAAGCTTTCCATCACAGAACAACGAAGGCTGTTGGTCGTTGGCACGCACCACCTTTCTCAGTAAGTCGTACAGGTAGGGTGGGGAAAGCAAGAGAGGTTTTTTTTTTTTTTTTTATAATACGTCATTTCATGAGAGACTGACCTGTCTGTGATGAGAATTGTCTTTTGTTTGTTCCCCAGTCAAGACTCTATCTTACTAACTACTGGATTTCGAGTCTAATATTAAAATAAAAGGCAGATTGGAAAGAATAAATTGGTCAAACTGACCATGGGAAGCGGGGGAAAGGTAGAAAAAAGCAACCAAGGTCAGTCAGTTAAACTCATTTGTGTCAAAAGCGCTGAGAGAGAGAGAGAGAGCTTTTCAAACCGGTCTCGAGCCTTTGGGCTACCCAAGTATTTCAGGTTTGGTGATACCTTGACATACGTGCACACACGCACAAGGATGATCTTCTTCCAGTAGAGCGGTTCCTACAGTAATCACAAAGCTGCAGACTTGCCTTGCCTCACTCCCCCCTATAGCCAAGCAAAGCAGATAGTGGGTATACTCTGTGTAAATTGCTAACACCCAGCCGTACCACATGAGAACCTCTACAGCTTATTGGCGATTGGGTTATGTTGACGTTCTGCCTACGTCAGTACAGTCCCCCGTAGGTACCTTCTTTAGGGGAGGTCCCATGTCCTTCGTAGATAAACAATCATTATATAACTTTTAAAAACATTCAAATTTTTTGCATGAAATTGTTTGAGGCTTTCTATAGAAATATGTTTAACGATTGATTTACATATTTTCTTCTCCCCTCCCCCTTCCCTTGCAATATTAGTAAGGGATGGGGGAGGTCCGAACATAATACTGCCGTTCTGGCCTATATTAGCAGACACAGCAAGTACCATAAAAGTAGGTATTCTAGTTATCAAGGTTCATCTATAAATTACGTAGTTTAGATTAGGGTGGGGGGGGTGAAGGGAATCAGAAAAGAACAAAGCCTAAAAATACGTAAAAGATAAAATATCTTTTACGTATTATATATATACATAAAATATGCAATAAACACGATATATAAACGCTCTATCTACTAACTCAAAATTTGTGCGTATTTTTTTCAAAGGGAAGATATTTAAAATTTGAGTTGTTATTATTATTTTTTTTTTTCAAAAGCATTCATTTTATTTTATTTTTTTTTTTTTATTTTATTTTATTTTTTTTTTGCCAGTTCGTTCCTTGCATTAACCTTTAGGATACTTGATCATGATTCACAAGTCACTTACCTAAGTGAATAGCTTGTTTAAAATTCATACAGGATAAATATTATTAAGAAACAATCCACATATATTTGGACTGTTTCGTGGTGGTTAGATAACTTATTAGCGCATTTGTAATGGTAACTAATTAAGTCCCAGCTTATCCTGGTTGTAAAGGAAAAAATATAGAAAAAGAGGAAGTCTGATTGTAGAATTTTTGTCCAAAAAGATTAATGATGTGAATCGCATTTCATAATTCAAAACGAAAAGTCGATTTGTGTTCAGCATTTCGACTTCGAAAACATACACTAGGATGTGTCATATATGCAGCAAAAATAAAATGTTTATTATTATTATATTTACAAATGAAGCAACTAAGGTGGTCATATATGAGGCCAATGTAATAGACCTTTTATTGCCTGTGCGTGCTTTAGACCGGTTTGAGACTGAAAAATTCCAGGTAAGAGAGAGGGGAAAAAATCATCCCCCACTCTGGGGGTGAATTGTTTTACTTTGTTTCTACTGGATTCAAATCTACATCTTTCCAAAGGGCATCGCTACGGAGGCTTCCCCAAAATAAAAGAAAAGTGACACATGAAAAAAATACCTAAACGCTAACTGTATGTACATAACACATAGAAGTACGGAATTTTAAATTTATTTCAGCTAAACAAGTAAACCAAAACATTTTAATGATAACAGTTTTCTAAAAGCAAACAATGTTAGTGAATATAAGACTACCAGATTTTTGTTCGAATGGCATGGATGAAGTTAAAAAGAAGCAAAAGAAATAGAGTATGTGCTACCCCAAAATATTTCACGCCCCCCCCGCATCGAAAACAAAATCATAATACAGACATATATTATTATAATATTTATTGTATTTATATTCAATACAAGCTATATTCAAGATTTTGCGTTTGTAATAAGCGTTTTTGTGCTTCTTATCAATATCTTTGAAATGAAACTTATATGAATGAGCATATATTTACTAATATTCATTAAGCACCGAAATAAGCAGGAAGTAAAATTTGTGAACCAACACCAATGTGTGATTTTTTTTCATTAAAATATAAAAAATAACAAAAAATAAATACGTTTCTTTTAAGATTAAAAAAAGAAGAACTACTTAGTCTTAAAACATTTTAAATTTGTTTTCATTATTTCACGGCCCCCTCAACAAAACTTATGGCCTCCAAGGGGGGGGGGGTTGCGGTCCACAGTTTGGGAAGCACTGAACTAGACCAAACTTGCAAAATAGCCAGCCATGTAGCTAATAAGTTGACAGTCATTAAACTGATTTTTATCGGATTGTATACAATATTAAAATTTAATATTGCATACAATAATATTTAGAAGTAAAGTAATTATATATTAACATGAATCTTGACTTTGCACAAGTTTTGGAAGATCTCCAATTTCACAACTTATCTTTGGAGATAATTGTTCAGAAAAATGCGCACATTCGAGATTTTCGGCTTATTTACTTCGAAATTTGCATGAGTGAGAAATCTTATCACCGCTCTCGTTTAAAAAATGTTAGTTTAGATCTTATACTAAAAATTAAATGGTGTATTGTGATAAAGGCAATAAAAGTTTTCTTTTTATTTCATTTGAGACATTTTAATATAGGAAAATAGATAGTTTAATTGTTTTCCAACTGAATATTTTAGTTTTAATTTTTTTAGATAGAGCATCTCCCATAGGAATACGTATCTTAGGGAAACTACACGTATTTGTTTCCGGATAACAAAAAAATTTGGATAATGATATCCTAAACCAGGAAATAAGTTTTCTCTTGGAAGCAAAATAAATAACAACTTAAAGTGCTAATATATGTCGAATTAAATTCTTCAGATTATTGTGAGCCATGGCAATAGCTTATAATGCACTTAGAGTTATACTTGGAGCAATAGTTCTTATCCTTATGGCAGTTCATCTAACACTTCAGATAATTAGCACTTGAAGCTTTAATTGCAACTCGGATAAGCAGCAATAAAGCAACTGAGAATATTGATGGGTGTCCATGGACTCGACTTAATCAAGTTGCCAGCAGGATTCATATCGGCAACAGAAAGCAAAATTAATTACTTCTACACTTACAAAAGTGGGGGGGGGAATGAACTGCATTGTTCACGATATATAAACGGTTTCAGCAATGTCAGTATTTGTTGCTGTAGGCGTAAATCTACCTTGTCTGTTAGAAGGAACACCGATTTGTGATGCTAGAACCTTTTAATTAGACAGGAGTGTGAGAAACACCTGGTCGAACACGCAAAGTCCTTCCTCTTCCTCTAATACTGTCGACTAACATCCCGTCACACTCAAAGACCTCAGCGTCAAAAAAAAAAAAAAAAAAAAAAAAGCCAATCACGATAGAGGATGACATCTTTCCGTACGTTATCTCCCACAGTTTGACACCCAGCAAGGGTGTATTAAGATACGGTGTTCCCACCTTATTAAGGGAGATTGTGCTCTTGAATTCTAAGATTCATACTCTGACAGAATCCATCTAATTGTATTCAATTAGCTGTCTTTAGAAATCCCTTCAATGCAGAACGTCAGATAATTCTGATAATGATTTGCTTATCAGATCGACAGAAAGAGATACGTATATGAGGGATATTTGTTAATCAATTATGACTTCTTCCACTATTCATTATTCTAGTCACATGATCAATACATTCGTAATCATGAAACCTTTTCCTCTTGAGTTTATAATGATTGTTGCATTTAGAAACTCATAAACAGGAAGGCAGAATTTAGTTCTTCAAAAATATTATCAGTTACTTAACAGTCAAATTTTACGGGCATTTTTCCTTTAAAAATGCCTTGTTAATATCGCAATAAAAATTAAACTTTTAAAATGATAATATTTAGCGGAATTACCGTCCTTTGCAATATTGTATTTTACCCGAACACATAGATTCAATACATATGATTATGCATTGAATTTATTTGTATACAAATTTTTTTTGTATACAAATTTTTAAAATTTATGTCTTAGAAATTATAATGTAACTGATATTTAATTTTTAAAAAGATTCGATATTTTAAAAAATTTTAAAATATGTTTTAAAATTCTAAAAATAATTAATACACCTTTAATTTATAACATTTTAATGTTATAAGAACAAGCATTATTTAAAATTACGCTATTGTCGATACGACATTATCACTAAGATGGCACACCATACCTTTTATAACATTTTAATCAAAATTATAAGAACAAGCATTATTCAATTCTATTTATAATGTTTACAAAATTACGCTATTGTCAATATAATTACCACTAAGATTGGTTGTAGCAAAACGAAAATAGTTTTGACGTCTTTACAGTTAATACAATGTTTTTTTTTTCTATAAAACTAGAATAAGTTTCAAAAACTAAAATGATACGAAAATAGTTTTGACGTCTTTATGTTCACCAATTCAAAAATTACATTTTTAAACAATACTTGGACTGTTTTATCACAGATCACTTTACAAAAAGCTATTTAGCACAAACTCTTTTAACAAGTGATGACCATATATAACAAAAATAATAAAATGGCTGTATTTTCAAATGTCAACATTTAGCATTCTCTTCTTAAAACACACTTGTATAAAAACGATGTCTTATAAGGAAAGAAAAAAAGAAACAACAAAAAAAGAATTTTCTATCTCATTTCGATGGAAATAAACTCTCATCTGATTCATAATCAGATTTTTTTTTTTTTTTTTTCCATTCCAGAAACCATTGAACATAATGTAAGAAATGCGTGCCCAGAAACTACAAGAGGAGCAACGTAGCATCAAAACTTTTCTTTCTAACGCATAGCTAAGTATCGGCAGATTCCGTCTAGGGTACTGCTATTAGATAGAGCTTGGGGAAGTAATTGTATTTCATTGGCTGTAAATCGATTAAACATTACCTTGGAGAATTACATGCCGAAGGATGGCACACCCTTCAAACACGATCTCTAATATATAGGTAGCGATGCAAGAGAAGCTTTCTTTATAGTTAGAAAGGATAGAGAAAACTTCATTAAGGTATTAACGTTGTGGGTCCCCAAAGGAGGATGTTGCGTGTGTTCTTTTTCCCAGAGACTACCAAGTAGATGAAGACTTGGGAACTACTGGCTGGAGATAGAAAGAGCATGGGAGGAAGGAAGGAAAGGGGAAAAGGGCATACTAATGGAAGTTTATGGTAGCAAATGGAAAATATGATATCGGAAAACAATTCCGAACCAGGATTGCCATCTCATTGAACTCCACCTTAAAATAACGTTTTTTTTTGTTGTTTTTTTATATATATAATTCTGCTACTACACGAGGAAATGATTGTAACTGCTGCATTAGTAAAAATTTTTCTGCTTCTTTCACTATCTACATATTTTTTCCCCTTTTAATATGTTCTGATGGGAGAGAGTTGAGGTTAGTTGAGGAAAATATTTGTTTCATTAACTAGGACTATGACGCAATCAGATTTCATTTTAAAAATAATAATTAGTCACATTTTACTGTAAATCCAAAGTTAAATATTTTTAAGCTTTTAAAAGAGTCCTTTTCTATTACTTTAAAATCATTCTGATTTTCCCTTTCAGTCGTTTCCGACCGTAGGTGACTTTGTAGACATTGCTCACAAAGTATTCCTGGTGAGATTTTTACAGGGTAGTTCACCATTGCTTTCCTCAATCCCCCAATGTTATCCGGGCTCGGGACTATTTTGGGGGACGAAAAACCCCAGTTTCCGGGTGAAAACTTCCGTATGAGACCGGCTAACTCACCTTTAGTCGAAAGAGACCAGATAAAGGTTCCTCACGTGACTGATGAGAATCGAACACCCCGGTCTTTCCTACCAAAGGGTTATACTGACTGAGCTACGGAGACTAAAATCATTCCACTTTCAGTATTTGGCTAAACTACCCTGCATAGCTGATCTTATCGAGCATAAAATTACATAAATCCGCATCTCAGTGTTGAAGGGTAGGATGCATTCTTGCAGTGTTGTACAATAAATATATTTTAGTGTTTTTATCATGCATTCTTGTTCCTGATATCAGAAGTTCGGCTATTATGATTCTGCTGAGTTCTGGAAACTTTTTTTTCCCCGTACCTTATCATCTATGTATTGTATCTGGATCATATGATCTCCCTCGTTTGTTTCGACTAATTTCTGAGTCGATGTCAACGCCCTCTATTCCTACTTAAAACCAGTCATATCTCCAAAATCCTGGAATTATTATACACATAAACTTCCTATTGGAGATATTCAAAAACTCGAAGGCGTCAAGGACAAAAAAAGAAGAAAAAAACTGTTTAATAAAAATAAAAAAATAAATAAAAAACCTAACTCTTTTTAGGACTATTGGTGCCTTTAAAATATCACTTGCAATGTAATTACACGAGCGAATGACGGCGTATTTCGAACGTGTCTACCCTGCATGGACGGAATCTTGTATAGGAGAGGAAACGGTGGGCTGTCATTATAAGAAAAGAGAAAACGCAAAGACAGGAGTCTCAGTTTTGCTGATGTCGGAACTTTCCATCTTAGCGAGAAATTACCGGTCTCTCGGTCCATTACGAGGCCACAGTTGTGAAACCTTTCCGCTCCACGCACTAACTTCACGGCCAAGTGTGCAAATGACGATATCAAATAATCATTAAGGGGTGTTAAGTACTGGAGAAAAGAAACGCGAAACTTCCGGCGCTAAGGTGGAGAATAGATGGATATAATTGGTTCTCTGAATATGCTGAGAGCTGAAAATCGGAAAGGCCATTTCAGAACACTTAGAACCATCAGCACTCGCCCAACCTTCGACTATGAGTGTTTCATTGTAGTATTTTTTTTTATCTATTTTATTGTTATTTTGAACAATAACAGCAACTTCTGAATTTTCATAATTCTGTTGTGTCCTTTTGTTATTTTATTTTTTTTACTATTGACTTCTAACTTTCTTTAGAAGTCATAATAGTGTTCTGCTTAAATACTACCCACCACACTGAACACGCTCAATTTGAATAATAGTTGTTTTTTTTTTTTTTCTACTTTCAAACGTTTAAGCATATGGAAATATGCTATCGAAGAAAGATTTTTTCTAATGATAGAAATATGCTATCGAAGAAAAATTGCTATCGAAGAAAGATTTTTTCAGTAGAATAATATTTATCTATTTATTTTATTTTTTAAAAATTGCGATCATTCTAATTAAAACTAAAAACTTCGCGACCAACCGAGAGATTGTGACCTACAGTTTTATTACTATATCAATAGACTAATTAATAAGATCCTTAAATGTAACGAAATGGTTGTAAGATACATTTTTATTTATATATTTCTTCATTTATTTATTTATTACGTTTGGATAAAAAACAGAAAATAGTTCTTTTAATGGATATTTTAAAATAATTTATGATCGTTATAAATCTACCATTAATTTTTTTAAATGAAAAGAATATAGTTGATTGCTGGTGAAAAGCCCTGCGTATTCAATATTGTTGATACAATATTGTTGCTGTAACCTGTAGATGTAAAAGTATACTGTCTGTCGAACAGAACAAAAAAACAATTAGTAGAAAAGCAGAAAAAGCTCGTGTCTTTTTAATTACATTTTTAAAATAAAGTGATTAATTAAAATATACGATATGACATAAAAGTTATTCTAAATGGGTATTGCTCGTAAATTAGTGCCTCCTTAGCCTAATTTTTTTTGTTTGTAAATCGCCACTTTTTTCTTTTTTTTTTTTTAATTTCAGTAACTTCCTAGGATAGCAGGACAGTGTGTAAACTAAATATTTAAAGTACTTTTAAGTAGTGAACCGCTTTTCTAATTTAGATTGATTTTCAGTGTTTTAGTAAGATAATTCTTTCTGTATCACCATACAACCAAAGTTTTCTCATTCCCTCAAAAATTCGCAGGCATTTTCTTTTTCTCCTTGCATGGCGTGATGTACGTAGTCTTGCTGACGTCATTTAAAATTAATGGCGCAGGTTCTGCGCATCTGGATGAAAATATTTGGCTCCCATGAACATCTCTGCAAAATATTCCGAACCACTCTTCATACATTTTAAACAAGACGAAGATTTCGAGGATTTACATAATGATATTCAAATTAATATTCTACTTAGGTTGGAATTTTTTTTACTGTACAAAACAAAACAAAACAAATAAAAAAGAGAAAAGCAGAGAGAAAATGAGTGCATATCAATGTACGTCAAACCAACATAAGACAGCGAAAGAAAGAAATGAAACTAGTAGTACAAAGAAAGAGACCATCTACAAATTGAACTATATCGGGCCGGAAGAGTTCTCTATGAAAAGGATTATTGAGCACACATGTAACTAACACGCACACATCTTTCAAGTTTTTTTTTTTTTTTTTCACGAGAATGGATCAAATCAGTTTATGAATTTTTTCAAAAAAATGTGTCTTTTTATAGTATGTAGCACTAGTGAGCATTTGAAACTTTTAGATCAAATAATAAAAATAATTATATTAATTTTAAGTACAGTGAAAACCTTAAGTTGTTATTCTCATTATTTTTTAAAATATATCAGATAATATTTAAAGGATTGAATCAGTTTAAAAACATGATCATTAATATCGGTATCAGACCGATATTGAAAACATCGAAGCGTGGAAGTTTACTTTTAATAGTTTTGCTTTTCCTTTTAATAGAGCCGCAACTACTAACTAAAATATATTGAAACAGATCCTGGCATTTTTTTTTCAGGTATGAAAACTAATTTATCATTATTATTAAATAATGATAAATTAGTGTTAGAAGCAGGAGCGGCTTATGCATAAGCACTGCGGAACTGCAGCATCCCCAATTTTTCTCGATATATAAATATATTTATTAATTTATTTCTATTTGCTCGTAATATTTAATTTTATCATCAACAATCCTATACAATTCTCTTATTTTGTATTAAAAAAGAATACAAATCCATCTTGTAGCTCTTACGAGGGCGAAGGACGCTAGCAGCACTGTGTTTACCAGTGTCATATTGCTACGCGCGCGCAAGCATGTGCACCTCATAGTGAGATGCGAGCTATTAGCGTAATGCGGCACTGTCCGTCGCGCAGTTCCACTGTTGTTTATATGCAGTTTGCGCCAGTAGTAGAGTGTTCGTAGTGCTTATCGTGTTTACTCCGTCTCTTTAAATATTTGGACATACAATTAAAGACATTTGTTATATTTTTTATTTTAGAACATTATTGGGGTTATGATAATGGATTTTATCTTTAAGTAAATTTGAATTATACTAAACTGTATAATTTTATCGATAATAAACAATATTTATTCATGTTAATTTTTTTTTTTAATTTTTACCGTAATTTTGATATTTTATCCAAACACGTATACACTGTACTTACAGTGTGTATGCATATTTCGAAAGCAGCACCCTCACTATTTCAAGCCACCAGCCGCCACTGGTTAGAAGCATGCAGGAAAGGTCGTCAGTGCAGTGGCCATGTTATTCCATTTGGCTTGGGTTAGAAAGACTTGGGTTCGAATCCGGTCCGGGACGAGAAGAACCTTTATAAGGGCTTTCAACTGAGGGTGAGAGTCTCGCACTGAGGCGGTAACTTTTTTTCATCCAATAAAAATCGTCAAAAGGGCAATGTAATCTACAAGTAATGGCATTCTGCAGCCATTATTGTCGGCAATTCTAAATAAAAACTAAGACGGAGGTGGAGAATGAAAGCCGAAATTGACAGTATACTGAAAAACAGGTTTCACAAAAAAAAAAAAAAAAAAAAAACTAGACCAAAACAGTATCCAGCAGTTTTAACGAATTTTTTTTTTTTTTTTTTTACTTCATATTTCAAATTTAAATGAAATATATTATCTTGGACTGTTATAACATCATATACAATCATAGTTTATACTGTTGAAAGCATTCTGTAAAATCCTGAAAATAATTTGAAGATAATTTGATAAATAAAACAAATTTTTAAAAAAATAGTTTTTTTTTTATTTGTTTTTTTTTTTTTTAGTAAATATATAAATTTACATTCATCGCAATCGTTCTTTGAAATACACTGATTTTATAAATCTGATTATCATTAATTCTCTACTAAAAAAAATAAAAAACAAGCTAAAGAACCATCAAACAAACTTACAATTATATTCAACTCACCACTGCAGATCATTTGCCTTAAAAACAAGTTTTTCAATATATTCCGCCCATTTTTCTTTAAAAAAAAATAATAATAATAATAAGAGGTTCTAGACTACGAAATGAACTCAGGTGTGTATGTGTAAATGATCTGATTGTTTACTAATAGAGCAAATAAATTAAAAGGAAAGAAAAAAAAAAACAGTCATGTGACAATTTTGCGACAATTGTTCATCTGTTGTTTGTAGGCCCTATTAAGGATATTGCCTTTCAGAAAGACGCGACAAATGCACAGAGAGAGAGAGAGAGAGAGAAATGTATTTCTAATTTCGTTACAGGGCAATCATTTGCGATGGGTATTAACCATTCCCATTGTCTCCACAGACATATTAAAGGCATCCGCTGTGTCATTACTGAAATTTGTGCGTGACTGTATTATCCAGCAGTGTGACCAGTATTCTCAGAACTCATTAAATTCACCAGACTCGAGTAAACTTTGTTTCTGAATTTTCAGTGTTCTTGAATTACAAGCGACTGTTTGATTGGAAGATGACAACCCTGTGGATTATTGCAACGAATATGAGGTAAATAATTTATGTTAGTAACCGAAGTCTCATTTGTGGGATAAATTCCTTTTGGACGGAAAATTAGACCCTTCCTCTGACGATGCACGAACCTCTGGTCTGTCGACAGATTAAAGGCAAAATATCGATCCCAAGTTTATAAGTACGGTTGACCACAAAAGTTCATCATGCATTCCAATAAGCGGCCATATTTATGTAGTCAGAAGGGACGTATGATGGAAGTTTTGGCTTGATGATCATAAATGAAGTGGGACAATTTGCTCCTTAATAAGGAATGTCTCTCTTCAGGGAATGCTGATCTTAAGCGCTGAAGTTTCTGGAGGTAGCACTTCTATTTAAATGTTCTAAAAATACACAAAAAGAATATTTTCAGCTTACATCATATGTAAAGATTCCATACGTATAATTTTAAACTGAACAAATACAGAATTTATTTTGGGGAGATGGACTGAGTCCTTGACTCTTTATCCCTTCATCTGATTGAAGAAAATATGTATGTGGAGTTATTTAGCTATAAGCTCTGATCATTGCTGGTTAACGACAATAGCAGAACCTCAGTTAAAGCTTCATTGGCTACAGCATTGCCATAGTTACCCTGGAATCTCCACCTCCATCCTTCACCCTAAACAAAAGCACTACTCATTAGCAATATTCTGTATTACAGGTATTCTTTTATAAAAAAAAAGGTGTCAATCATTTATATTTGGTTACTTCATAATTCTTATTATTTATGTGGTCAATCTTACTATAATGAACTAATTCCAAATATTTCATAAAGTTGTAATATTAAACTGTGTTAGTAATACAACTAAAATATATTATTTGTTATTTTTGTTACATGTCGTTAATTTCTTTTTTATTGTATAATGATGAAACGAAGCGCTATCCACTTTACTGCCATCAGTAAACTTATGAGTGGAATCCACACTAAGTGAAAGAATAATTGATGTAATACAAGAAGGAAAAGAGGATACTAGTAGAACGTTTCAAGATGATATCGCAGAATGCGATGTCTTATTGGACAACAGAATTGGTTTGATGAAACCTCCCGTATGGTTTCGATGCCACATCCTCCATCCAGGATGGAGTAGGTGGTATGATTGCACAGAGAATATTTTGCTCAGTCAGACCAGTGTGACTCACCTTTAAATCGTAGTAATCCAAATGCATTTTGCTAATACTGCGACCTATCACTAGGCTTACTTCGTAAACCTTAATAAAATTTATCATCGTTTTGAGCTAGATATAGACTGTACATGAGCTAATAATGGTAACCAGGAATCAAGCAGAGATGACAATTTAATTAGGACTTGTCTTGATGTACACATAATCTACAATGTGATATACAAGTATTAAAAACTTCGTTTAGAAAGTAATGAAATAAAATGCATCAACAATCAATCGTCAGACTATTAAATGGGTAACTTTAGCATTGTTACGCAACAATTGATTACTGATTGTATTAACAGCTGGCTTTCGACTCTGTTGCTAACGTCACAATATAAATGTAGATGCCTAACAAATCATCTTCCAGACGAGAAGCTTTTATCTTCTTTGGATCACACTAGTAAAGCAATATGCTTGGGATGGCACACAACAACTTCTAATTCCTGCAAAGCTATTCAGTCTCCTGTTTTTGATTATTCTGAATGGGACTGTAGTCATTTGATGATGTATGAAACTAGTTTTAAAACATGAGCTTGTATCTGATTTCTTATTTTTCGTTAATAGTCTAATAAATGAAGCTGATTAGATTGAATCTGAATTGTGCAAAATGAGGTTTTGTCGAAAATGAAGGAGACACATCATTGGAACTGATTGATTAAACAGAGGTAATCAAAGAATGGCTCCCTGTTTAACGATGACATAATTTGAATTGCTGAAACAGATATAATTATGTAAAAGTGATTCAGTTATTTTCGAAAATTGTTGTCATTTACACCTACGGATCGCTAATTGAATTGATTTTTTTTATTAGGTAATACTAGGGGGGGGGGGAATATAGCCGAAGTTTTGCATTATTATTATTTTCGTATAAAAGCTAAAATTTTGCGTCTTGTTTTCCTTCCATTTTATCCTAAGGGTAATTCCTCTTATACTATACTAGTAGAACAATTTACTCGCAGTCAGGTGAACAATATTAAAATTCTCCCTTAATCATACATTTAACCTGCTTGAGAGATTCACGAAATGAATCTTACCTTTCTTTAAATAGCATAATTTCTACCGCTATGGATCACTAATTATTTTATGTAAAAATAAAACTGGTGTAGGAATAAACCCAGTTTAATGAAATAAAAATAATTTTGATCGCAAAGTTTCTATAATATTAAAACAAATATAAATATATACTTCTTAATTTTATTAATGCTATCTTATTATTTTCTATTTTCTTTTAACGTTTATAATTATTGACTTTCAACTCTTTAATAATGACAGAAATATACAGTACAATGCAGAAGCATCGTTCATTTTGAACTTCGTTCTTATTTCATAGACCAGAACATTAAATCTTCCACGAACGTCTGATCCTTTACCCACTTCCTTGCCGGGGGGGGGGAAGAGTTAGAAGAATCAAAATTGCTCAAAAATGAACCAGAGTTTTGCTGTTATTAGCAAGAAAGAAAGAAAGAAAAGAACACTTCCTCTTGTTCAGTGTAGCAACAAGCCTTCTAGCAACATTCCTTTGCAAATCTTAAGCAGTGTTCGGTATGGCAGAGTTCCTGTTGTCAGCTTTCAACAAGTTTCTTGTTCGCACATTGCCGGTTTTCAATTCTACCTGTCTGTGAATTTAATAAGAAGGCGATTCCGCTAGTATTTCCTCTTATAGTTCGCCTATAAGAGGAAATACCAGTTTTTCTTGGTAGTAAAAATGACAACCATATTAATAACGATGACATCTTGAACTGACCTCACGTCATTCTACTTCCTTTCTTGCCCTTCTTTGACCTTGTTTCATTTGTTTTATTACATTGCTCCAAATATGACACGATGTTTTTTATTTTGATTTTTTTCCCCTTCGATCACCACCATGATTTAAATTGTCAAGAATAGTTATGGATGATTATTAACTTTTCCATAACTTCCTCACACTGATTTGACGGAAGATCGCTTTTAACCTTAGAAGTATTATTTCGTTTTCAATATTATTATAGCATTAGTAAACCTTTAGTTTGCTTACTTGCAGACTTATTAAAAGTGTCAATATTTGGTACTTTGGATTCATGCTAATATTTATAAATAAGCATGCGCACTATTTAAAAAAAAAATAACAATAAAATAAATGCAACAATCACATTGCACGTTATGCGATAACAATGAGTTAGAATTGGGAAATTAGCAGCCAGAGTATGCGCATATGATATATGCCGACACACGAAACTGCAAGGTATAGGATTAAAAAAAAAATTATATTTTTGTATATTCTTCCTTATGAAAAAGTATTATTCAATTCAAGATGCTTTGGCATCTTTATTGCATCAGAATTGCTGGCGTTTTAATATTTAATTTCTCACTTCGAAGAGAATAGACAAATATAAAATTTTATTAATTGAATAAATACTTAAACGTTCTGTGGGCATATCAGTAATATATAATCAATGAGAGATATTTAAAAATGTATTATTCGTGTTTATCTTTATTGTATTAAGATTTTGAAGACAGAAGTAGAAATGGCCATTAAAGAACTAAAATGTGGAAAGGCAGAAGGAATAGATGAAATATCTGCAGAATTCCTGAAACAACTTCAGAAGAAAGGAACTGAAGGAATAAACAAAATAATAAATTTAATTTATAACAAAGGAGAACTAACAAAAGATTTTATGACCTTAATATTTATACCAAAGAAAAGTAATGCAGTGAACTGCAAGGATTTTAGAACAATAAGTCTCATTTTCCATACATCAAAAATACTTATGAGAATCTTAACACGAAGAATTGCATCTAAAGTGGAAGAGTTTCTTGGAGAAGATCAGTTTGGTTCCAGGAAGGGTAGGGGACAAGAGATGCGATTGGACTTAAGAATAGTAAGTGAAAGAAGTCTGGAAGTGAATAAAGAAATTCTTCTTTCTGCTTTTTTTCTCTTCCATCATCTATGTGGATGACGAAATAAAATGGATAGAAACCTAAAGAAAATACTAATAAAATGTTATGTGGAGTGTTGCCCTCCATGCAGCTGAAACTTGGACATTGAAGAAAGCAGAATAAAGAAGTTAATATCTGTTATATAGATTTTGAAAAAGCTTTTGACTTTCTAAAATGGGATAAGATGGTGGAAGATAATGGAAAAGATTGGTATAGATTGGAAAGACAGAAGGCTAATTATTTCACTATATATGGGACAAACTGCCATGGTGAGAGATATATATGGTACAACAGAACCAGGTCTCATTGGACGAGGAGTAAGACAAGGCTGTTCTCTGTCACCAGTTTTGTTTAACGTGTATTCCGAAGCAATAGGAATTATGATTAAAAGAAGCACTGGAGAATTCAGAAGAAGGAATAAAGATTGAAGGTAGACAGATATTTGCAATAAGATACGCAGATGACAAGGCATTATTATCAAATACTGAAACAGGACCACAACACCTTTGAACAGATTACTGGCATCTTGTATCAATTATGGAATGAAAATTAACATCTGAAAAACAAAGGTGATGAAAATAGCAAGGAAAGAGGCAAATATGGATATCAGAAGAAATGGGGGAAAATTGAATCAAGTAAAGACATTTAAATATCTAGGAAGTGTTATTAGCAGTGATGGAAGATGTATAAGTGACATGATTAGCAGTGACGAAGAAGGAAGATGACATAAAAGCAAGAATAGCGATGGGAAGAGATGCCTTGAACAGAAAATGGAATTTATTCAGAAGTAAAATGGATAGAAACCTAAAGAAAAGACTAATAAAATATTGTGTGTGGAGTGTTGCCCTCTATGCAGCTGAAAGAACATTTGGACATTGTGGACATTGAAGAAAGCAGAAATTAAGATTTTGGAACGCTTTGAAATGTGGATTTGGAGAAGGATGGAAAAAATCAAATGGACAGATAAAATAACTAATGAAGAGGTCTTGAAAAGAGTAGAAGAAGAAAGAAGTCTGTTAAGGAGGATAAAAAGGAGAAAGGGAAACTCGACGGACATATTCTGAGAGGGAATGGAATCATCAGAGATGCCACCGAAGGAAAAATAGACGGAAAAAGACCCAAAGGAAGAGTAAGGAAAACAATGCTAGATGACACGCTCAATGGAGACAGGTACACAACCTTGAAAGAGAAGGCTCAGAACAGAAGAGAGTGGAAGGAAAGTTTCTGCTACTAAAAGAAGAACCTGCTCAATTGCAGAATACTCAAGAAGAAGAAGAAGAATTATAATAATATCGATAATGATGGGTAATTAATCCTACTGCCGTAGCCCTACTATTTCTGTAAATGGTATGTGCTCTCTGGAGTTAATTTTATTCTGTTTTTGCAATGAAAAAAATCTCACTTCAGGAGAGAAACCTCCGTCTCCGTATGAGACCGAAACGACTACCTCTATCTTTAGGTGAAAAGTCGTAGTATTATACCTCGCTCAAGTGTGAAGTAACATTTGAATTGAAACTTGAGATCCGTTCAAATTCTCAACAATGAATATATTAATATTAATAATTCATCTGTTACTAAAATGTTTGAAAGCTTTTAACCACAACTTTCACTAAAACGCTTACATGTAAAAAACTAATTAGTGTCTATAGTTTCTCTTGAATATAATCTGTGCTATTAAAGAAAACCAAATATGTATCCCATATTTACCAATTTTTTAAGTACAGTATTTAAAAATAATTTTATATATTTTTAAAATGTTTGGACTATTTATATTTTTTCTCTGAATCATTACATTTTCTGTAGAACCAGCGTAAAAAAGAAAGAGGGAGCCACTGTGTAAGTAGAAAGTTTACAGAAAACCAAAAATAAAAACAAAACTAATGTGTTGTTATCTAAACTCCTCCAGGCTTGCTTCAAAGTTAGACCCTATTATCACTTACTGTGATATTTCCTGCTAATCCTAATGGTGTAGGAGGGGATGATTGTTTTTTGATGTCGTATGTAATAGTTTAAGAAAGAAATATTTGGATACTGCCGTAGGCAACACTAAGGTAGGCAGTCCTTACATTTCTTATCATATAACTTCAAGGCAGAAACAGAACATAAATTTTCATAAGAGATTTTATTTATTTATTTTTTTTTCTTTCCTGGTTTAGTTTCTAGCAAACAATAATCTTGAGTGGAAATTCGGTATTTTGTTTCCTATCTGCTGCTGGATCCGTAAAGGGAGTATTTGGATTGGAAATAATAGGAAAGGGTGAAATTAGAACAGTCTGCAAGATGCCATTCGCATGTTTGTGTTCGGCGTGCGGACTGCACGGGAACTTATTTCTAAAGAAAGTGGAAAACAATCATATGAAAATCTCTGGTTTTGCATGCTATCTGTTCTACATCAATATTGGGATTTTTCCCTCCGTTTTCAGTAATCACACGCACACACGCGCGTAGAAACAGGCATAAAACCACCCTTCCAACAAACAGCGTTTTTTCTATAGTTTCTATTATACGGAATTTCTTTTTTTCTTTTATTTTTCTTGATAACATTTCTTAGTATGTCGGTTTTAAGTATCAATCTCATTAACGATTTAGTATCTTTTGACTTTTACTATAATCCAGAACTAAACACGTCGTTTTTTCCAAGTTTATATCATAAGTAAATTCTTATAAACTTCGATACGTTGGTTGTACCCAAGAATAAACTCTTTTACAATACTTGAATATTCTCTTAAATCACACACGTTTCTTTTCGTAGCGCAAGAGTTCTTAGTGTTATTCACTTGTCATGCATTATTCCAGCTGCGTTCTCTTGGAGCGTAAACAAAGCCAATATTTAACAATGTAAAATCCCTGTTGATTTAATAATCGACAAATAATTCACTCGCAATACTGCCTTTTAAAATGTTTCTTTTTCTCATCAAAATAATGGCCAATTCACATTCATTAGTCTATCTTACAACTGATTCTTCCTCTCCTTTTCTCTTCCGTCTGTATTCATCCACTTCTGTTGGTAGTCGATATCTTTCCATCTATATAATGCATTTTCTATTTCTCTACATGTCTTTATATTTTTATTTAAATTATGGATATTTAAAATCCTATTTCTGCTGCCTTTATTCTACTTTGACTCTAACTGACCATATTTCTGAACCACAGAACACAGTGAGAGTAGCCATTACTTTACGAAATTGAAGCTGAATTTCTCGTCTTATTATTATTATTATTACTATTATATGTCCTTTTAATTGTTCCTCAAATTCTTCTGCAATTTACTTTGAATCTATATTTTTGATGGGTTATGTTTCCTGTTCCATTTTTGAATTTGCCTTTTAAATATCGTGATTTTTGTATTCTTGGGTGAAATCTATCGTATTGTTGGTTTATTTTATGTAATTCTTAAAAATAATATTCTGAAGTTTATGTACATTATCTTATAATATAATCTTATCGTTTGCATGTAGTATTGTATGAATGTAAGAGGTTATCTATTTGATTTGATTTTTTATTTAAATTAAAATTTAAGGCAATTTACCATACCGGCAAGCATGCTTCCACTCAATCTCTCTCTCTCTCTCTCTCTCTCTCTCTCTCTCTCTCTGATGATGATGATACCGAATCTAATTAAGTGATGGATTTATTTTTTTAAACGCATAATCTTTCTTCTTTTAAATGTCACTCCTTTAAAAAAAGAATTAATTATTTTAAACTGAAATTTAAAGAAAAAAATCACCTTCTTCACTCTTTTTCGGTAAAAATTTTCCTTCTATTAATGAAATGAGTAACTATTAAAGAAACGCATTCCCACGTTATCCTCGAGAATTTTTCGATTGTTATAAATTAAAAAAAAATATATAATTATATATCTTTTTAGTTTTCAAAAACTTCCTATAGTGATAGAATCGGAGCTGACATTGAAAATAATAAGTACGTAAACACTATATATCTTTATTATTTATGATAACAAATAGCTGACAACGATAACATCATTATCGGTGACTGGATAAGTGCTGTATTAAATTGCCTTTACATTTATTATAAACAGTTATCGGTAATTGGTTTGTTCAAGCAATTTTTACTGCTCAAAAAATAAAAAAAAGCCCCAAAATACTTCAATTATAGTGACTGAGTGATTCAGAAATGGAGGTGAACGCCGCCTAGTGAATAGTTCGCTTAATCATTATCCTGTACCTTTGATGCTTTGCTAACAACGGGTATTGTTAAACAAATGAAATAATAGTGAAATTAATTCTTAGATATTCTAAACATCTTTTAAACTTCTTACTATGCAGTAGTACAAAAGTATAATTAATATGTCAGCTCAGATCTTTTTCCCACTTGCAAATATTTTAAATATGAATAAAATAATCAAAAGAGATGGCAGGTAATCAAGATAATTGTACATAAATAAATTATGGAAATATAAATGTAGCTGATATCGTAATGACATTTTAATTGGTCTGTTGTTCATCTAACCATCAAATAATGGGATTGTCCATGTCTACAATTTTCCGAGATTGAACTCAAAAATATACATTAAAATAATTCAATGAAAATATTTTTTTTTTATGATAATTTTATAGTTCTAAACAACGTGGTTCAACAGTACCAACTTTATTTTATGTATTGTTGCTCTACAATACATTGACATTGTTGACTTTCTATTGTTGTATGACGGCTATTCATTGTTAATGATCCGAATGAAATGCAATTCTTGAAAATTACCTTTTATTCAGAACACATTTGAATTATCCTAAACATGAAAAGTTTGTAGGAGGAAGACATTTTGGAAAGGCGGGGCTCAACCAGTGAGTGACTATTAGTGCATGGGATGGAAAGATAATGGTCATAGTTTTTCTTCTTCTCACTGGTTGACACAATCACGTGGTTACGATGATGGATGGAGCATAGAGGAACATTACTCTATGACTATTGGTTACTTCACATTATGATCTTTGGTTGGAGGGTACAAACCACTCCTGCAGTGCAGTGGAAATAAATTTATTCTACTTTTAAATGAAAACCAACCCCTTGAAGCTTGAAGAGCATTGTTCCAGAATAAAAGCACTGTAACCATCCCGAAAGAATGGTAAATGTAAAAAAAGAAAGCCCATTTGGCTAAACTTTTACGACAGAGGCTTACGTTGACATAATAACACATCCTGAACTTTCAGATGTATTACGTTAGTTCGATAATTTACAGATCGGTGGGAATGCAAGATTCACAACATTTCTGCATTGACTAGAAGTGTTCGGAATTGGTTCCTGGACAGTTCTGGAGTACTCCAATCATTGCCAAAGATGTTTACTTTGACATAGTTCCAGGTCTTCAAGTTAACAGAATGCGTACTTTTATTAGCATATTTCACATTTTCAAATTAAAGTACTATTCTCATCCTCTTAGGAGATTTTTTTCCTCTTTAACATCCCCAGACTATATATTTTTGAGTTAACACTTCTTTCCAGTTTCGAATTTTAATACTAAATATGTTCAAAACCTTAAGAAGCCTTTTTAAGCAAATATAAAACTCATATTTGATTGAGTATTCAAGTTTAACTCGTTTGCTTTTTCGAAAAAAACTTCCTAAAAAGAATCAAATCAAAAATTGAAAGCAGTCATAAAACAGAAAAATAGAAATATTTTTAAACGATTTTTAAACAATTTTATAATAGAAACTGCAAGAATTGTTTTAATTAAAATGATTACACTCAGTAAAATAAACTTTTTTAAATTTCATTTTAATATACATTAGTTTTTTTGATGGTGCTCACCGAAAAATACGCCATGTATCTTTATATTTAGGTGATCTCCAATTAGTAAATTACTTATTTCAAGATATTGAGGGATTTAGCATTAGGTATTGTCACTAAAGATCTTCCATGCGTGAAAAATATCCTCAAAATTCAATGGTCGAACTAGGTACGGTGTTCCATAGGTTCGATATAGTCCTTATAAGGACTGGCTTAAAGGGGCGAAGCAAGAATGCTTTTCATCTTCCCCGTTATAAGGACTGGCTTAAAGGGGCGAAGCAAGAATGCTTTTCATCTTCCCCGTTATCTATAGAGGACAGTGTAGGGATAAGGTGTTATTGAGCTATATAAATATAAATATAAATAAAGCTCTGATCGTGGCAGGAGGGTAATAGAGATAAGGTGATATTGAGCTATTAAAGCTCTGATCATGGCAGGAGGGTAATATTAAAGCTTTGATCATGGCAGAAGGGTAATAGCCAAGCCTCAGTTGGAACTTCATTGACCACAGTGGTGCATTCATTACCCTCATAATCGACGCGTTCGATTAAACGCAACTTAGCCTATTAGATGTTGCTGAAATAAAATTAATTATGGTGTCTTTAAACTGAAGATATTTTTCTAAAAAGTTTCATATGTAATTGCTATAATTAAACAATTCCTATGTAGAAAAACAGATAACATATTTTTTCTTTTGTTAAGTATAATTTTAATATTATTTTATGATTATTTCGCCAATTATAATAAAAAAAGCGACTTCGTTCATTTCTAGCCGAAATCAAATAGTTAAACAAGAAGGATGGAAAAGAACTGATTATTGAAATTTAAGAAAATCTAAATTAAACAAGTAGTCCTCCCCCCCCTCAACCCCCCCCCCATTAAAATGGAATATTTAAATGCTTTTTGATTCAGTGAAAGTGAACCTCAGAAATATGTGATAAAAGACAAGACATAACAAAAAAAATTGCTTAAGAGTACAACATAAGTTAAATGAATGAAAGACTTTTGAATTGTCTTCAAGAGTTGAAACCCTATATAATATAAAGTTTCTACTACTGACATTTTTTAAATTCATGAGAATATTATGAATTTTTTAAGTCTTTTTCACTTTAAGATAAACAGAATACTAATTCATAATAATCATCTCAATTTTTTTTTAAAAAAATCAAAATTATAAATTAAAAAAAAGGGGGACAAATCACAAATAATTTTCTTAATGTTGTTGTGTATCAGTAATTTAAGAAAAATATATACTTTTTTAAATGTGGTAAAGTGTGTGTGTGTGTGTGTGTGTGTGTGTGTGTGTGTGTGTGTGTGTGTGTGTGTGTGTGTGTGTGTGTGTGTGTGTGTGTGTGTGTGTGTGTGTGTGTGTGTGTGTGTGTGTGTGTGTGTGTGTGTGTGTGTGCGTGCGTGCGTGTGCGCGCGTGTGTGCGTGTGTGTGTGTGTGTGTGTGCGTGTGTGTGTGTGTGTGTGTTGTATGCGAAACTAATTGGTTAAGAATTTCTTAAATTATATAGACTTTGTCCTAAGATGTTTTATCTTTAAATCGAAGAATTTGATTTAAGAAGGTATGGATAAGAGGAATTAAAAATAACCTCAACATTATATTCAATTCTATAACGAAGAAAAATATTTGTTATTAAAATAACTGAATAATGTGTATTTAGATTCACTTATTAATACTAATAAAAGTGTCTTTCCATGAAATAAAGCCCAGTGGTAATAAATGAGGGGTTTTTTAATGTTAAAAATCACATTTTAAGATACGGTATTTCGTCATCCTTTAGGAATGAATCCCTGTCCTTTTCCTAAGCCTAAGTTGTGGGAAACCAACAATGAGGTTAGATCCCGCGTGACCCAGCCTTCGATAAGTTTGCGACTATTATTAAAGAATTGCTGTCTTGTCGGCTTAAGATTTTATATGACAATTTAAAATGACATAGACATGAAATAAAAGTTCATTTTTGAGTATTTACTATGATAATATTTGCTCTCACAGATCGCTGGTAGAAGCTGGGAAACAATTCAGATAGAAAAGTCCGGAAGAAATTCATTCCTCCTAATTAGAACCACAACAACAGTGGACATAGCTTTGTATTTATATTTTATTTTTATTTATTTATTTGTGAATGCTATTAAGTGATAAACGAGTTGAAACCTGAAGTAATGCGAAAATACATATTTGGTCTCTTTCTAGATTAAGTTTTCTTATTTCTCTGAAAAATCTAAAACTATTGATATAAAAAAATAATTCAAATAAAAATAAATAAATAAATATATGAAAAATGATAAATGTATGCTTTTTATTGGTTAAAACAATAAATACATTATTTCCACCAATCATAAAAATAAATTAATAAATAAATAATGAATTAATATATAACACAACAATAGTTGTGTTATATATTAATTCAATATTGATGTTTGAGTTAAATACTATCATGGATGTACTGTTCTAAATGAATTTCATCTTACTTTTCTTCGAACACAACTAAATCAAAATTTTATTTATATTTATTTTTGCATCGAATCCAAGTTTATGTTTTATTATTGCATTATATTATGCAGTGCATAGAATTAAAAGCTCGTTTTTTAGTTGATTATGATAATTAAAATATAATATAATCGTAAATATTATATCGTTAAAGACGTTTCTTTTTTTCGGGAGGTGGCGCTATGTAAATTGTAATTTAATATTCCACGTTTAGCTTCGAACTTTTCAAGAAGTAAGAAAGATTGGTTAAGACGGAGGAGCTCGGCTTCTATTCACCACAACCCTGTAAAAGAATTTGACTTAGGAAAACCAGATTCTCATGTGGATAATAGCAGGCTCACAGAAGTTGACTACAGAATTGGTAAGCACTTTGATACTGGAGAGATATCACGTGACTCCCGTATTGTTAACCTCGATGGGCTACAGTCCCTAAGTCCTTCCCCGTATCTAATATATAATTGTCGGAGCACTGTGAAGCGTGCCAGTATAAATTGTGTGACCACTGTGCAAATGGTCCATCCCTTCTTTTCAGAGTGGGAGGATTTTTGCGTGGGCCAATTACTCTAGGTTTCGTTCTTCACAACTGCTGCTTCTTAATCTAAAAATGATGTGACGCTTAAAGAAATAGAAAATCTTTCTTTTAACCCCCTCATTCATCATAACAACATCAGCGCAATTTCAAATAATATATTTAATATTGAATTAAAATATTCGTTAATTTGCTATCATTAAGAAAATTATCCAAAAAATATTTCTAATCTATATATTTTATTTTTAAAATGATGTATTGCATAAAAGTTTATTTATATAAAAAAAGTTAATTTAAAGATGCTTAATATTAAAAAATTATAAAAAAAACTAAATGATTTTATATTATTTTTAAAGTTTTCAATCGAGACTGAATTTCGATCGGATTAAACCAACTTTAAAAACTGATCTAACAGAAGTACTGACTACCAGAATGCTACTCACACCATGCTTAAAACAGACCATTTTTGTAAGTACGCATCGATTTAAAATGCAAAATATTTCTTTAATCAAAGCTTACAAAAAAAAATTCCTTGATCATCGATGACATTATGCTCAGTAAAATAGGAAACCTAATACCATGCCTGTGTATTTTCCTACGGTTGAGCGAAACCTAAACGTCCTCTGGTGGCCATTTGTGAAGCTGTTCTTAAAATTTAAGGGGGAAAAAAGCTCAAGTCGACTTCTTGTAAGCTAAAGTAAAATGTTTTCTTTGAACTGTATTATTTATTAATTTCATATTATTCTCTGTCATACAAATAATTTAACTTTTACGTAAAAGAAATTTGGAAAAAAAATAATAGTAGGTAAAAATAAATTACAAATATATAATATAAGTCCCTAATTCAATAAGTATCATAATTTCAGAATCAATATTTAAACTTTGATTTAAATAAAAACACATTTATGTAATTCTAATTTCTGTTGCTTCTGAAACTAAAAAAAATGACCACCATCTTTCATTGGATAGTATATTTCAAATTTCTTGTGACCAGCAAGTTGAAAACACCTCCTTTCTTAAAGACCAATGAAAGAACAGAAGAGAACCATATTAGCCAATAATAAAGTCAGCTGATCAATTCTTGATAGTTATTGGCTGATTCAGCTTAGAAACCAACCAGAATCTAACTGAGACTGTAACAACGATAAAATAGAATTCTAACAATAAAATCGGAGTCATAAAGTTCATTAAAACAGGAAACCATAACAAAAAAAAAAAATAAATGCAGTTATGTAAATCGAAGAACGGAAATAATCAGATAGCCGCTTACAATAAAAACCAAATAACGGCATAAGAGATTATTTGTTTAGGATTGTAACAAAGACAATGTTTAATTTTTATAAGAATCTTGTTAATAATAAACACAAAATAAATAATTTTGGAATCGCCAATAAAGCATTCTTTTATTGAATTCTTCATTTGTCTTTAGATGAAAACGGGGCAAAGTCGTAACTATGAAAGTTTTTGAGTATTAACATAAGGGATAGTATTCTGTTGGTTCTTGAAACACAGTTAATAACATATTGGATTTTTATATCATATATATATATATATATATATATATATATATATATATATATATATATATATATATATATATATATATATATATATATATATATATATATATATATATATATATATATATATATATATATATATATATATATATATATATATATATATAAAACCAACGATATATGTTCTAATAAAAGGGTATCATTTGAAAATATACCGAAAATGAAAATTAATCTAAAAAGTAAAAATCCGATATAACATTCAAATAATGTCAAAAATTACTGAATGAAATAGTCGGAAACGATTAAATTGATTTAGACGTAATGTAATAACAACAACAACAAAAAAAAAAAAAAACAGTTTAAATATAACGCACCGAAGTAGGTAAAAGTCAAATTGAGCATTCAATGGCAGGTCAAGTTTAAATTGCATTGCACAGCAGATCCACCCAAATATCTTATCTTAATAAACATAATAAAATTTATGCACATTAGTTCTTAAAAGAACTGGGCGATGGACTGAGTCCTTGACTCTTTATCCCGTCATCTGAATGAAGAAAATCTGTGTGGATGGAGTGTTATCGAGCTAAAAGCTCCAGTCATGGCTGGATAACGGGCAATAGCCGAGCCTCAGTTAAAACTTCATTGGCTACAGCATTGCCATTCGTTACCCCGGAAGTCCTAAAAAGGACTTTTATTTTCTTCCACTTATGCAAATTCAACAAATATATAATTTAATATATATTATATATATATAAACTTTTGGTGTATGAAGTTACTTTTTATTTCATAAGTGCATTTAAAGTTTAAAATATTTTTTATTATTCTAAAAGTAGTATATATATATACATATATTATTTTTATTTCATTGGTCTCCAAGTCACTTGTTATCACGTCAGAGAATAACCTTTTTTGTATCTATGAATATCAAACACTGATAATCAACCAATATCGCTTGGCTTCATCTTATTTTAATAGACTCGACCACATCTTATTTAACGCACAATATTTGGTTTACCCATTGGCGATAATCTACATCATTATTGTATGAAGCGTTTTCCGCAAACATTGTGACCTCTTCATCGTTGATTATTTCTTGATAAAATATGACAGATAATCCTCCTCCCAAGGCTATTAAAATAGAAAGCTATTACCGAGAAGGAAATAGAGTTCTTGTTATAAGATAAGTTGGAACTCGTTTTCGTTTTTTTTTTTTTTTTTTTATTTATATGAAAAAAACTTGGTTTAGATCTCTGGAATAACGTTATCAAAGGCAATTTCTCAAAAAAAAAAAAAAAAAAAAAAAACGTAATAAAATCAACTTTGAATCGAAATAGCCACCCCAGTAGGATTAATTAAAACAGCACACGAATCAATCCTTTCATTAAATTTAGTTAATTTAATTTAGTTAATTTAGTTAATAAAGTTAGTAAAGAAAGTAAAAAGAAAAAAGAATCCGTATTTCGAAAAATCCCCCTATTTCAAACAAAAACCTTTACTTATATATCTGAAATCCGAGTTGGAAATTGTGACCAATACGCATCTAGTACTGGCCGAGGTAACCAATCAGATTGAGGTTTATCTTCCAGATTCACAATTCCCTTTCACATAATCGGAAAGATTTTTCCGAAACAACATGTCTTCAAATTGTTTTATAGTGCGTATTTGTATTTCTTTAGGAGAAGAGCAAATTGTCAGTTACTAATATTTAATCCTTAAAATAGCAAAGAACATTCTTATTTCGAAAACAAACAAAAAAATACAAACATGATAGAAATTAAACTTTTTCTTAACTAGCTTAAGAAAAGATGATAGAAATAATTATTTTGTATCTTTAATTAATAAATGTTGATACTTCCAAATACACACATTGTGAACTAAATGCACATCGCTCTTTCCTCTTTGTAAAGCATCTTAATAGAAGTGGGTATCGTTAATAATTCTATATAAGGTTCAGTTGTCTTTATCCATTTTATTTTCTAAAAACTGCAAAAATAAAGTTTTATGAAATTTACAGATTTTGAACAATTAATCTATATGTTAAGTTCCTTTAAAATTTCAAGAAAAAAAATTCTGATGATCCTTATTTGCTCTTCACGTGTATGCAGTTGTTGAACCCACTCAAGTATTTATTATTATTATTATTATTATTATTATTATTACTGGAAAAGAAATATATAATATATAAAACTTATTTAATTAAAACTGTTGGTGAATCATTACATAATAAAAACTCATTAGATATGCATTTATTTACGATTGATTACCAGGAAAAAATTAAAGAATGATAAGTTTATTTAATATATTATTAGCTAAGCAACGTTTCTTCAAGCCAAACATGTTTTAATAACCTATTTACAATACGGACTTGCTAATAGCATTATCCAGAATCTAAGACTATTCAAATATCCTATTGGTTTAAATGTATCTTAAAGTTCTTAAAAGAACTGGGCGATGGACTGAGTCCTTGACTCTTTATCCCGTCATCTGAATGAAGAAAATCTGTGTGCATGGAGTGTTATTGAGCTAAAAAGCTCTAGTCATGGCTGGGTAACGGCAATAGCCGAGCCTCAGTTAAAACTTCATTGGCTACAGCATTGCCATTTGTTACCCTGGAAGTCCTAAAAAGGACTTTTCAATTCTTAAATGTATCAGGTGTTTGCATTCTCTTATGTGATTGGTGTATCTGCTTTTCGAATAGGTTTGGTAATTCGAATGCCTATTACAGTTTACTCAAAGGCATTTCAGTAATTTTAATGTCAAAAATGCGTATATTATACAAATTAACTTTCAAAAATATAGAATTATAATTACTTGAAGGAATAAATTAAAAAACAGAGTCATAACTTGGTAGTCCCCGGACGAAAAATAACATTTGTAATATAGATTTCTGATTTAGATGTAAATACTGCATATATAAATAATGAATATATTCAATAGCGAATAAAATATGTCGTTATTTTTTTCATTTTTTGTTCTATTAAAAAAAAAAAAACAGGCATCGCTTTTAAAAAGCGGGAAAAAATGATAGCTGCAGTACGCATGCGTTGTTCGAAGCTCCTGTTGGTAAGCAACTTCATTTCAGTAAGTGGCATGGAATTATCTGTTTCCACTATTTGATTACGCTCTAACTGGATAGATTAACCAGCGAGTTTAGTTTATGAGTAATACTACCTTACTTTAATTTCGGAACAAATTGAATTTACGTAGCTTTTTTTAAGCATTTCACTAACATTGTATTTACAAGCCGCCAACTGTTGTAAGTGGAAGTAAATCAGTGACCTCACATTACCGAGAATAAACTACATTCATCCTCTCTCTGGTTTGTCGTCCTTCAAAATATCACAAGGACATCACCAACATCCTCACCTAAGCCTTCCTTTATGAGAAATCAATACGGTGTGGCTTGGAATCAATGCGACGTGTCATGTTCCGTCGATACGGACGAGCTTATCGGTATAAGCTCCATTTCTAACTTCGCAGTGTTTTTCGATCGCTGTGTGCGAAGGTTTTTTTTTTTTCTTCCCCTTTTATGTTATCAATAAAAATATGACTTTTGCTTGTAACCAATAAAAAGAATCGAAGTTAAATGAGCTCTTCCTGTTGTAGTTTTAAGCAAAAATAAATCACTACGTGGCGCCTTAATTGAGTTATTATGGTTCTTTTTTTTTCCTTTTTACTTTAGAATTTGTTTTGTGTTATTCTATTTCTTTTTTCTTTCCCCCTTTTTAGTCAAAACTTTTGCGGAGTGTTCAGTTAATTTTTTTAAAAAATGATGTGTCCAGTAAGTTATCTTTTTGTTCTTGTTATTATCAAAATATACACCCTATGAAATATATTCTACGTAAATAAATAATAGCCATTCAAATTCTTATGATATTCCGACTAGGGAGATTATATGTGTGACTATCATTCTGATTGGTTCTTACAATGTGTTCTAGTGTCTGATTGGTTATTAGGTTTTATTCAGCTAATAAACTATAAGCGGACGTATTTATTGGTAATTTATTGGTAAATAAGTATTAATAACTAATCACACATTATCTGATAATTTATTAATTTAAGCAGAACATTCGTTGCACAAAAAATTAAATAGAAATGTGAACTGATTTCTAATAGACAAAAATATTTACTAACTCGTAATTAATAATCACTTCAACTTACTAAGAATCAGCATTTACATTGATGTTGAATTACATCCTCTCTTAATTTAGTATATAATTAATGTTTGCTATTGTTATTAATGCAACCTTCGCTTATACTTTTCTCAATATAAATTATAATGTTATGATAATTGATTGTTATGTCATTTTCTCTAAAACAAGGAATAAAAAAAAGAAAGAAATGCCTATTAAACGTTATTTTATCATTGTAATTGCTACATTGTTAAGCGCATGGTCCGTTAAATCACGAGTTTCTAGGGACGCGCTATGCGCTTCGAATTGGAAAATTTGCTACTGCTAGAACAGATGGTATACGCATGCGCATCATTATTTTCATATAGAACTAGTGCTTTATCTGTCAATAACTAACGGTTATAAAATTCGAAAGTAATTTTTCATAATAAATAATACTATAAATGAATATTTGGTAAGTGTATATTTTGATAAATATATATTTTATATTATATATATAAATATATATATATATATAAAATATATATTTTATAGTATATATATATATATATATATATATATATATATATATATATATATATATATATATATATATATATATATATATATATATATATATATATATATATATATATATAGTTTTTCCCAGCTTTTTAATTTAATTTTTAATGGCATTAAACTGAACAGTTAATAATGTTTTCCTATTTTCCTTTTCTTTAACTTTTTTATTTATTAAGTTAATAATTTTGAATTGGGTGTATATAATTAAATAACTAGATTGCTAATGAATTCAAAGAATAATTTAGTCATTTTTATGTGATATCTTGAATCATTCATTAAATGCCTTTAAGTATTATATAAAACATAATAATAATATTGTGTCATTAAAGGAATATACGATATTCTGTTAGGTCTCTTTATTTTGCCGGCTCATCGTGTATTTTCTCTTCATTTTTGGATGTTTTTCAACTCCTTGATTTTATTTGTACAAACAAATACGAAAGAAAAAAAAACTTGACAACATGCATCATATATTACCAATGATGAAAGCATAAATTGTTTTCAAACTACCGAAAAAAAGAGGAACATCGGGAACTTACATCGTTGACATCCCTATACACTGCGTCATGCTCCGATGAGGATTTAGAAGCATAAAAACGTCGACAGTGATAAGCATTTTGGCATTATCCTTAGTGTAATTCATAAGAAAATCAAAATTAGATGGAAGAACAAAACTGCCACTTTGTCGAGTAAATTTTTCTGCGCTGAAAATGGATGGCGTTGGTGTAGATGATGATGAAGATAGTTGCGACTGGTGGATTGGCGGAGTGGTGGAGACGGGGAGTTGTGGAGTGGGTGCCCTCCTTCGATGAGTCTTTGGACTCCCTGGAGGTGTTATGTAATAATAATAATAATAACAGTTTATTACAATGCCGAACAATATGCTGAAAGTAGGGACAATAAGTAGGTCATAACGAAAGATTATCATAAGTGAAATAAAAATAAAAATATTAAAAAAAAAAAAAATTATTTTGTAACTAAATTTAAAATTAAAATTTATATACTATTATCCTGTTTTTCCTAAAATATGAGAATAACATGATATTCTCCCTTCCCACTCTTTTTAAATCTACATGCCATATCTTCTATTGTGCTTCAATAATAGCAATAAATATATCGAGGACCGTGAAAATGAATCAATCGACCGTGAGATGCGGTGATTGATTCATTCAATCCAATACCCTTGGAGTGTAATGGATAGCAATGCTGTAGTTAATGAAGCTTTAACTGAGGCTCGGCTATTGCTGTTACCCTCCTGCCATGATCAGAGCTTTAATAGCTCAATAACACCTTATCCCTACACTGTCCTCTACAGATAACTGGGAAGATGAAAAGCATTCTTGCTTCGCCCCTTTAAGCCAGTCCTTATAAGGACAATAAATATCGACAACTGATGAATATCCTTGGAGGGTAATGGATGGCCATGCTGTAGCCAATGAAGTTCTAACTGAGGCTCGGCTATTGCTGTTACCCTCCTGCCATGATCAGAGCTTTAATTGCTCAATAATACCTTATCCATATACTATCCTCTACAGATAACGGGGAAGATGAAAAGCATTCTTGCTTCGGCCCTTTAAGCCAGTCCTTAATATCGTGATAAAAATAAATATCGCGATATATTAGAAGTTAACAGATGGCAATGCTGTACCGAATGAAGTTTTAACTGAGGTTCGACTATTGTCGCCATTACTAGAGCTTTTAGCTCAATAACACCCCATTCACACATTTTCTTCAATCAGATGAAGGGCTGAGAGTCAAGGACTCAGTCTATCTCTAAAGTTAAATTAATAAATTTCGTTATAAATAAGGATTATAGCATATCAATCCGTTATTTAATTGTTCCTATGTAGACTTAATAAACATAGAACAACACAAAAATGTATGATTTAAGACAAAATTGTAAAGTTTCCGATAACATATTATGGCTGTTGTTGATGATGACGTCAAAGCAAATGAAACCAATCAGGCGTGCGTACTCTGTAATTGGCCAGCTCACCTTCTTTTGAAAAGTGCTTATAAATAACATTCTCGGTGTAATTTGAACCGGTATTTTCTGCAAAAGAGAACGATCACTCTTTCTATGTAACGGAGGCGTCATGCGATAAAAATGAAACAACGCATCACGGATGCTGTGATACATGCAGTTATATCTTTTTATATATTCAAATCATATTAATTCAATGGCGATTTATTTCGGAGAATGTATGAAACCAGTATCTGGCAGAGTTTTTATTCTCCCCTTCAAGAATCTGACCATTCTCAGACAAAAAACGGTCCACGTATGTCCGGTTTTCACTTACGAAGCTTTAGTGACCTCAAGCTAAACCAGTCTCTCTCTCTCTCTCTCACTCCCACACATACGCACGCTAGACGTATGATCTTTCTAGGAAGTCCTCCCCCCCCCCCCAAAAAAAAAATCCTTCTTTCACTGTCATGTAACGTTTCGGCTTGTCCTCAAGCAACCGAAGTACGCAGGACAGATGTTTGAACAACATTTAATGCAAGAGAGAACAGCGTTTGAAATGTGTTTCTGATTAGAGGCAGGGAAAATGGGTGGAGGGAAAAAAGAGGAGTAGAGGGGTTGAGTGATGGGAGTTAAGTAGCCACTACAAGAATGAGATAGGGTAAGGAGGTAAGGAAAGAATATTTCGTCTGTGATCGTTCGGGCGTAGTCAACTCACCAGATCCCTGATTTCCTTGTAGGGGGACAAAATAATTAAAATAAAAAATATATAAAAAAAACTCCGTACATCTCTTCCGTGCTGCTTGCTTTGACCTTGATCAATGCTGATTGGAATGGCGATGTTGGTAGTGGAAAGTGTTTAAAGAATCAAAGCACAACTTAGTAGTCACGTGGTGTCGCTAATGGCCCTTTTTTTTTGCAAGTATGTTTGGTGCATGCGGAGGGGAAAAAATGAGATTCACGTAGCTGTCAAGGTGCAAAAGAAAAATCGGGGAGTTCGCATTCTTTTACTGCGGCTGAATATCGTTAATTGTGCGTGATGTGCCTACAGAATGAGGAAAGCATCCCACGAGCCATTACCATGTACCTAGACGTGATCACGTTACAAGCCACCAGTTACACGGCTGCTTTAATGACAAAGCCAAACTTGCCGCTTTCTCGTCATTCATGCGTGACAGAACAAACGCTGCCTTCCTTCTACCTCCATACCAAGTCATCCCCGCTTTCCGAATTAAAAGAATTCATCTCTTTCGCTACTCCTTCTTCTTGTATTCATCGTCTGTTCCCGCCTCCTTTTCTTAAAGAAGAAAAGAATTTCCTACCCCCTTTAAATTTTTGAAAGTGGGCACTTAGCCTTTTTAAGTAGATCGGAGCAAAAAATAAATAATATAACCAATGTTGTGTCCTCCGGGAATTCTCAGTATTCGGATTTTATTAACTCTCCCACCGAGCTGAAAATTACCTAATTACTTGTATAATGCGAATACCGGGCGAAAAAAAATGCAGTTCCTTTGACAGAAGATGGAGCTCATGGCACGAGGCATCTCAGAACTTCGGGTGATATATTCGTTCTATTTTTGGTTACTTTTGCTATCATTCCGCTGGAAATTGTTTAGAATCATACAGATTAAGTTTGGTTTTCGAGTTTCTTAAGAGTGGAATCTAATGATTGATATTTCGCACCACAAGAAAACAACTTTATAAATTTCAATGATGACATTTTTTTCCACATTTTAAACTTCTACAATAAGCCTTCTGCTTTCCACAGTCTCTGATATAGTATAGCGTTATTAGTTAATTTCGAACAATCTTAATCTAGTCGCGTTTTATAGCACCAGTAGAATAGCGTCACTAGTTTACTTCTAACATCATAGATTGCCCCGTTCTTTTTTCTAACTATATTTAAAATACACTGCTGAAAACAATTAGTGGATATTTTGGTTTTCTTGTAAATTATAAAGTTATAAAAATAATTTACAAATGTAACACATTCGTTTTAAAATATTCTTAATATTTTAGAACACGCAACTGCGTACAAAATCATGTTAAGACTTGTTGAAACGATCGCTTCAAGAGCTCGAAATTGCTCTCGCAGAAGAGTGGGGAAATAACCCCCAAGAACGGTTTGATCATCTTATCCAGTCCATGCAATTAAAATGTACCGCTGTTTTGGCTGTTAATGGAGACCATACGCCCCATTAAAAATTAACAAAAGCGTTTTTGGCTATTCTGGTTGTTATTCTTGTTAAAATTATTCCACGCTAAAATGTATAATTTGTTAACTTTGTAATAAATATCGATTATTTAAACAATATCTCATCAGTTACACCCTATCCATAAGTAAGAAATATTTATTGATGTACGAAGTACCCAATAGTTATAATTATTTGCAGAAATTTATAATTATCGACAGAAACTAAAATATCCCCTAATTGTTTTGAACAGCGTACTTCATCATAATTTATCCCATTGTTTTTCACTTTTTTCTAACAATACTTAAAATACTTCAAACACAATTCGTCTGCATAAATTTATTTGGATTATTTTTGTTTGTCAATTAATCACTGACTAGTTAATCGATTAGAAACGTCTGTAATGCCCTCAATATTTAATTAAGTTAAACTTCAAGGTACAATGTGTAACTTAATATTACATCTTAAGTACCTTCCTGTTTCCCTCATTATTATTCCAAAGTCATATCGCTTTAAGAAGTACAGTTAGCCTTGTTCTATTTATGTGATAAGTTTGTTAATTTTGAGTCCCAATAAAAAGTTACTGTTTTAAACAGTGTGGTGTTTTTTAAGAAGCAAGACTTGGATATAACGCTGCTGCTATTCATATTTTTTGATGTTATTAAATAAATAAATTACAGTACAAAGAGAATATTGTGGAATATTATCAGTAAGTTTCCTCCGGTTCTACAAACTGCTGTTGGCCTTATATATAATTTCATAATCGTTTACAATTATTATCTTATATATTACCTTATTTACTTTTTCTTTACATGTTGAGTAAAGAAGATTTTTTCCCCTCTCGACTAAAACAATTATTCATTTTTTATATTAGCTTAATTATAGTTTGAAGTTATTTTCTCTCCAGGGGAGCGTCATGGGTGTCGTCCTGTGCACATAATTTTGTTGCCCTGCACCTATTATCTAAAGCTTTTAAATTAAAATCGTTTACCACCCTTGAATAGGTTGGTGCTTGAATGCCACGTCCTCCATGCACTCTGGATTGGCGCACCCGTTTTTGTTATTAATTTTAAATAATTGTCTAGAAAATATTCCATAATTACAGCTTTTTATATTGGTTTCTGAATCAAAATAATATTAACCTAAATGCCGTATATAAATTACATCCAATATAAGAATTAAGAAGATATACTGACTTCGATATAAAATTTAAGAGATCATTAAATATACAAAATTACTAGAAGTGTAAACATGAATCAGAATAATCACCAGGATCGACTAGAGATATTGAGACCGAAATCTGTGGTTTCTACTATAATAATTATTTTGTTTTCATTCTTATTTATTTAACAGATTGGTCGCTTAATATTGGACTCATACACATTATGTTCAATTAACGGAAACAAATTAACTTCAATAACTAAAAGAAATTAATTTAATCAATTAAGTACACATTCTTCACTTTTTTTTATTATTATTTTCCTGATGGTTCATAATGAATAACTTCTTTGAGTAGTCTTTCTCAATGCATTCTTTTAATATACTCATTCAACTGTATCTATATTTCTTTATTTTCTTTATTATTGGTTCCTGATTTAATTCCTTTATTATATCTTCATTTCTTTTAAGGCAGAAAAAATCGACGTTTTCTTGTCATTAAAGAAACTTCTTGCTTTAATAAATGATCTTTTGCTGATACTCTAATTATCTTGTGGCGCACTAAATTATTTATTTATTAATTTTACCAGTTGGTGTCTTCAACTTGGATATGTTACTCCGTGTAGTTTATAATAACATAACTCCGTGAGCAGAGTTATGTTATTGCCTTGAAAAATATAGTTGTCTCTTTGGTTCTAATATCTTGAAGGAAGGATTGTGTACGTGTTCCGTTATAATATGTTTTCATTCTTTGTATTAATTATTTTTTCTAATTAAAAAATAGACCGTATGCAATTATGAATTACTTTGTTCTGTAATGTGTATTGTGAACATGAGCAAGAATTTTTTGCGCAGAATTATCCTGTAATTGGAGAAAATAATCAATTTATACAAGTAACGTTTCTCTTTTTGTTACTTGAAAATGCTGATGCGTGTTGCACATTATTAAATAAGGCTGTTCTTTTTTAAAGCTGTGATTTAATATCTACCAAGATGCTTAGCAGAAAGCTGACTTTAAAAAACAAAAGTCACTGCTTATAGCATGAACTGACTCAGAATAGACTGAATAGATTAAACAGAATCCTGGTATGCCACATTTCTAATGAGAACATAAGTTTAACGAAATAAATAATTAATTATAAATAAATAAAACTTCGTTTTTTATTTACTTATTACATCCCTCGCCCTATAATTAATCTCACTGTATCATCGATACCCTAATATTAAGCATATCTTATTAATTCACCCACCTGGGTCCTGCAAATGATCGCCAAATTACTTTCATCGTATTACTTGTGTTCGTCGTCTCACTCACTCTCACTTAAACCGGTATGAAAATGAATCTAATTTGGGTAATCATTTATTCTTTCTATTTGCGGGAGATAAATTGAACTGTGGAACGTGTCAGGAGCGAGTGTGTATCACGAGCGAGCCATTATTTGCTAATAACCATCGTGGAGATTGCTCGTAACAATCGCTGCAACCTCCATATCATGCAGGTGTATTCACATCGGATACGATTTATACGTGGGCGGGTTTCAATAACAAGAGGTGACAATCTAGAACCGCACCCACACCAGAGAATCTTCTCCTCTCTTCCCCTTCCCCCACCCGTCATTCTCCTCCTCCTCTAGTCTCCGAGTACTCCGCAATCCCCCTCAATATTAGTAGTGAATGGTCCAGTAGACGTAATGTGTACCGAGACTAGTCACAGAAGCCATAACGTCTAGAGAACGGTGTGAAATGACCTATTAAGAGGCCGGGAGAAAAATCACTGGTGGGTCGTTTACGGAGAGACATGTGGGCTGTGGACCCAGGGGTGAATGATAAGAGGAACTGGGAGTCCCGATGAGAAGCGCAGTAGTTATTTGTTTTTCACGCTTAACGAACGCCGAGAGAAATAGCTGAGTACCTCACTTGACACGAGACTCTCTACTCGGGAGCTCAAGGGTATTCTATCATGTCTACCATACATTTCACTCCCCCCCTCCATCTCCTCGTCTGCACGTCCAAATATACCGTCTGCATTTCATAAGGCAGAGAGTGACCATTTATCAGTGAAAATGGCACTGCGAGAAGAAAAGAAAAGATAGCTGACTCAGTGTGCAAGAAAAATAAACTATTTCCGTAAGATGTTCTTTAAGCCTTCGAAGAAGAGAAATAAATATACTTCTGTCTCTCCAAGCTTTGAATTATTTCTATTCATGTTTAGACAGGTTTAGATATCTTTCTTTTCTTTGCCACCTGAACAATCTATTACATGAGAAACTTATAATAACATTTTTCTTTAAAACAATCCAAGGACTTTACTGTAAACCAATCGATGAATTAAATATAAAAGATTCGTACTTAAATGACTTCTAAAGTCTCTTAACCAACTTTGCGCAACAGAAAAGGCTCTAAAGGCTTCACATTAATACTGTTTAACAATCAGAAACAATACTTTGAATCTTCACATTTCATATTCAGTTTCATATTTCAGATTCTACACATCACCAAGGTTGTTGACCTGCAGAATATGAATAGGAAACTGCTGATCTGAACCTTGAAATATAAAATCTAAACTCTGAAATATAAACCGTGTTGATCTGCAGAATACGAATTCTGCAGATCAGCAAAGTTCAGAATATGAATTCTGAAGATCAGCAACACCTTTCTGAATTCTTCAAACAACACATTGCTGATCTGCAGAATTCAGTCGAGTGATAAAATGAGATGACTCACTAAAGATTATTTGGACAATGACATTTAATACACTGAGTTTATTTTTATCATTAGTAATCAAAATAATTGATTTGTTATTACAAAAACAAACACAAAACAAAAAAAAAAACGAAGACGAAGAAAACTTTGCCTCTTGTTGGATTTGTGTCATTTTTTCAGGAGGAGAAGGGGAGGATGGTAATTGAACTTTTGTGACATTATATCGAGTTGGTTAGTTGTTAAAGCAACAATGAAACCAGTAATACCTGTTAAATCTCCAGTTTCGTGGAAGAAAAGCCGTGCTATTACTGCACCATTACTGGTTGAGAGTCCGTGATATTTTGAAGACAAAAAAAAAAAATGGTCTCATTTATAATTTTCGGAGAATAGAGAACTCAGTGAATAAAATTACAGCTATGTATATCGAAGCTAAAAAATAATAAGACAAAGGGAAAAAAAGAATAGAAAACTATCGAATGCTTCTGGGAAATAAAATCGTTAGCTGCTGAGAACAATACGAGTGCGTAAATCATTGATCCCATCCCTCTTTTTCTTCCCTCCCCAAACAAAACTTTAGTAGGCCTACTAAAGTCAAATAGCGGCTGAAATGCTGCTAAAAATTCCATAACTTTGTCACCTTTTGGCCATTGGTGTCAGCTGGGTAAGTAGTGATTCGCTCACTATCTTTTCCTTATGGATTTTTTTTTTTTTTCCATTCTTCTCAACAAGCCAAAGCAGATTCCAGGCACACAGCTGTGTTTTATTGGTTCGCCATTATTTTCCCGCCTATTTCCTGCAGATTGCACTCATGTTTCCGGGGGGTGGCGCAAAACGAGTTTGCCACATTGCAAAATAATTGCTGCATCTATCTGACTATTTATCTCGGATTAAAGAGTATTATTGGTAGTCGAAAGCGGATTATATAACCGTATATGAAAAAGGTCTGCACAATTTTAAGAAAAAAAGTATGTACAAAATAAATATAAAAAGATGTTTTTAAAAGAACCTTTAATTCCCTTTAACAAATTGAAATAAGATTTATTGGCTCATTCAAAACTTCGTTTTGCTCTTGTAGTGTCTTGAGGAATGCCGCTCCCTTCAATCATGGAAGTAAAAAAATGCTGCAGAAGTAGAAAAAGTTAAGTATCTTAGGAGAAATTGACGATTAAACAATTCATTTAGTTGAAACAATCCATAAGGATTGTAATCTGTTATTGAAAGTTTAGCTTTAAACTCTGGTGGGGAAACCTTGCATTCCCGGGATATCAACCATGATGGGGGGGGGGGGGGGAGATCACCTAGAGTGGCTCACCCTGCTCAAGGTGATCGGAATCTTTAAAATTAAAACGGGAAGTCGGAATTTTACAAGCATACTAATTATAACAGTATTAATCATAAATTGATAATTTCAAATTGATATCAATTTGAAATCTCAGAACTATAGTAGCTGTATTAATGTTTTTAGGGTGAGAATTTGACCATTTACTTTACTTTCCCTTATTCACACTCGCAAACCTGAGAACTGCGGAACAATCGTGTGTGTTCTCAGAAATGTCTATATACTCAAATCTTCTCTACCCGTTTGTTGCATCCGAAAATGTAAGAAAAATAAATGAAATGAAATAATAGCTGCAATTATTTAATACTCACCTTTAATTTATAAATAAAATCCGTTTCCAGTACTTCTTTTCCTAGTTTATATCATCGCTCTGCAAACTGGAACTAGTCGATCGTGGTGTCTCTTCTGATACCAAACGCATATCAGCATTGGACTGCGGAGACTCTTCTTAGGAGGAGGAGGGGGGAGGGGAAGTAGAAAATATCTGAGCGACATTTCAGCTGTGCCAGAATAATGAAGATCAAAAGAAGAGTTTTTTTGCATGGAGTTGCCCTGGTGTTGTACTACCCAAGTGATCATTTACACTTGGGCTCGCCGATAGTTTTTTTTTTTTTTTTTTTTTTTTTCCGGCATGAAACTCTATGGATTTCGATCCGAGTTTCGGACCCGGCTATAAAATAAAACGGGATTTACCATCTCCCTTTCAATTAAAGACGAGTTTCTTCCACTTGTCTAGCCTGGAACTATCTTGATTAGATAATTAATTATAATCTTTTGCTTATTCTTTATTATTTTATAGATCTGTATTGTATCACTTAAGGCCATTAGCACGAAAAGAAAGACATTTGAACACCTGAAGAGCACTCCTCTTCCTTTTCATTCGGCAAAAGGCTAGTAACCTCAGAGACCTTTTTCCGGCTTGAAATCGCATCATTTTTATTTTCAAACGTTTCATCTTCTTCCTTTTTCCTTCATCAGGAATATTTTTCCAACCGTATTTCCAGACCGGAGTATCTACAAAAAAAAAAAAAAACTATTAACTCCCTGTAGTAACTAAATATCTAATTTAACTAGATTACTGTAAAAGTAATAACAATAGTTATTATAATAGGTATTTTAATAGCAAAATCCATATCTATTAACCCAATTATTTATATTTTTCCATCACTGAAAGAAGATCTTCCTCGAACATGTTATAAAATTAAATCAACGTTGCATAACAGAATTTCTTTCGTCCTATTAGTGGATTCGTATCGATTAAGTCTGCCATTTTGCATGTATGTCTGTCTGGTTGTTTACTAAAACACTTCCAGTGTAATTCTCCTTCCGTTAGCGGCAGAAAGTTTAGACACCGTCATCATTAGTACTTCAGTCGCCTATAAAACTTCATTAAACAGACCATTTGATTGTTGAGAAGCAGCAAACTCTTCGTAAAACAAGCCTGTCGACGTTTGGTTTAATTTTCAGTTGCTGATCTCTCTTTTCTTCTTATCTGTTAGCAACTTGTTCTAGACATATGTGAAGGTGTTAGCATTCGTGTGAGTTGAATAAATAAACAGTTTACAAACTATTTGTGGGGAATTTCAGATCACTTGTTTCTTTTTTTCACTCCAAACAAAGATTCGGATAGATTTTATTGTAAAAAAAAAAAAAAAAAGGTAGAATATACGTTTAAAACGATTAAAATATTTAAAAATCTTAAATTGATTAAATGATTTGAAAATGAGAGAGAAAGCGATTGTTTATAAAAATATTTGTAATTAAAAAGCATCCGTCATACGAAATTTAATTGCTATTATTATTTTACCCTTTTTCCGTTTTTAATTTTGTAACTCCAATTTATCCATTAATAGGCTAACCCAAACCGTTATCATTGTAGATAAAGTGTTAAACACTTAAAAAAAAAAAAAAAACAGAAAAGCAATTTAAACCCAATAAAGTATTTCAAGTTACTCTGTTTTTGTTACTTATTCTGCGAACCATAAGACCATAGTGGCCATAAATCTTGTCAACTAATCTGGAACAAAACAAGTCTGTCGTTATTAATACAGCTTGTTACTATGTAAAGTGTTTTGTATATACACAGAAGGGTTAATTTTCAACGCCAAAATGTCAGAGACAATTCACGAACGATAATAATAATAAAGATGTAAAAACAAAACGACCAGTAGCACGTCCTATGCACTAAAAAAAAAAAAAAATTTATAGGGTCGTAAAAATGTTTATGTCCATCCTACCTAATCGGTTGCCTGGGATACGTCTTTTCGCTAAGATTTTTTTTTTTATTATTATTATTATTTTCCTGTTACACACTGTTGATATTCATTGCAACAGAAGAGAACTTCCAGTGGGTTAAGCTGGTAGTCTATTATCTAATAAATGGATATTAACAAGCCATAAATTGCAGGAATATGACTCCCTGCTCTTTCATTCCCCCATTCTACATTGTCTTTTAACTATGTGGCTGCCAAATTACCAAGCTTTGCTCCCGACAGTATGAAACGGAGAATGGGAGGGTAGAAAGTGAAAAGATAATTTATTTCCAAAGCATGAAGAAGGCATACGCTGGGGAGGATGGCCTGGTAATATATTTTTAGGTCATAAAGGTTTCGCTAATCTGTAAGCACTCCTCCCTTACAAATAACTGTAAGTACTGGAGTTGGTGGCAGATTTAGTGTGACCACCGGCATGGCTGGTCACAGCGTATGTGAAACAATAATTCTTTTACAAGAGGGGGGGGGGCGGAAGGAAATGGGGTTAGTACGGGGGTTTACAGTAAAAAGGGCATTCCCGTTAACACGTTGGACAACGCTGTTGGCTTTTGTTTAGGGCTAAACGATGCCGTAAATTTATGTGGTTCCCTCCCATCTTGACTAGTACGTGTGGACTTCTGTATGGGTGCAATAGCGATTTTAACAGACAACCACTTGGTTGAGGCCACACAACAGTTACGGAGTGTACCGGGAAAGGCTACTAGAGCTAGTCGGAGAGATCCCTTAAGGTAGATGTTGGCGACCTACTTGGGAATAGCTTACCGCAGTCATCTTTCTTGATATCTTCTACAATGTGGTTCAGATAGCAATGTGAAGAGGTTTCCTCAACTCTGTCAGTTGCAAATGACAGCTTTAAGGATTATTTAAACAACATAAAAGAAAAGAAGTAAGTAAAGTTGTGATTTAACTCTTGGCCAGTTCCTCAAAATATCGTCACTATTTTCTTTGTTCTTTACATTGAGTAACTTCAAATTGATAAAGTGTTTATTAGACAATGGAATGCATACCTTTGGCTAAGTTTTGCACTATAATTTTTAGTCAGAAAATGCTTTAAGCCGTTGAAAATTTTAAGCAAGATTCGGATAGATTTTTTTTTTTTTTTTTTGTGAAGATGCCAAGGAATTCTATAGTTGATATATTAGCTTAAGAGAGGTGACTCGAGAGAAGTCAAATCCTTGATGAAATCAACATGTGATTATTAACGAAATCCAAGTATGATATCAATAAAAAAAAAAAAAAGCAATGCATTATTTAGCTCAAACTAGAACTTTTTTAATATGATCCAGAAATGGCTGCACACTAATAGTATATTAATGTTAATAATATTAGTGGATAGACTAAGGATTCATTATTAAGGAAAGAAATATTTAAGTAATGCCTACAAAAGTTATCAGTGTATTGTTTTTCCTTCTGGAAACTCAGAAGAAAGTATTACGTAGTATGTAGAGAATATTAGCAACTCTATCATATCATTAACTATCGTTAAGTGTTCAACTTAACAAAAGAAATTCCTTTCACAAGACATTAAATCGAACACTTAACGTCTTGTGACTGTAATAACTTTTTTTTTTTTCAATAACAAAAAATATTCATTGAGCTACTGATAAAAAAGAATTGTCATTTATTGTAATGTATGGTTTAATAATGCTTCAAATAGCATTTATTGTTAGCAATATTTATAGTTAAACATTTCTGATTAAGAAACGCACACGATAGCAAAATTAACAATTATTTTTAAATATTCCTGATTTAAAAAAAAATAGCAGATGATAGGAAAATTAACAATTATTATTAAATATTCCTGATTTTTTTTAAAAAAATAACAGACGATAGCAAAATTAACAATTATTATTAAATATTCCTGATTTTTTTAAAAAAAATAGCAGACGATAGCAAAATTAACGATTATTGTTAAACATGTTGAAAAGTTATATTTGGTCTTTATTAACTATAATTAACACAACAGATATTTGGATTATAAGACCATAGGTTTAATACATATATGTACAAATTCGTCGACTGGTTTCGCTAGCAAAACTGACTAGCTTTGTCAAGACTAAACGGTGAAAAAAACTAATAAATGCAAAAAAAAAAAAAAAAAAAGAAGGAATGCAGTAACGGTTTACAACGGCTAGACAACAAAATTGGAAGGCACCGCGTGCAATGGTATGCGTGAAGCGAGAAACTTCAGTCATTATTATAAATACGCGTTACATAGTTTTTGGCGTACTGTAGTTCCTCTAAACTTAATGAGTTAATAAGATTTTTCCATATATCCTTTAATATTACTCCTTGGTTTCTATCTATTAAGGTTGTTTCCTGTTCGTAGGACCACTTCTTTAAATATTCGACATCTGTAATCTTCCTCTGTGTATGGCATTGAGCTGTTATCCCAATCTATAACGTGGTTTGAAGTTGAGAAGTGATGCGCCAAACCTGAGGTGTCTGTTCTGTTTTGATTAACGTCTCCGACATGTTCCTTCCGTCTAATTTCTAAGCTTCTCGAAGTTTGGCCTATGTAGGATAGTCCACACGTACAAGGTATGTTGTAAATACCTGCATATTTGAAAAAAGGAACACTGTCTTTAGAGGACCTTAAAAACTGTCTCGTGGTATCGATCGGTTTAAACACTATTCTGATGTTATAAGATTTTAAAATTCTAGCTATTTTATTGGAGACATAGGGTATGGCAATGGTTGATATGTACTGAGTTGCTATGCGTTGTTACTGGAGGTTGTTATTATAGAGCATTTTATTGGTTAAGTTTAGAGGATACCCATTTTGAGAAAGAGATTTGGAGATGTGGGAAAATTCTGTACATATGTCTTCTTCGGCTTTGACTATGTTGTGGGCTCTGTTTCGTAGCATATGGATGCTGCTGCATTTTTGTGTATGATGATGATTTGAAGAATAATGGAGGAACTGTCCAGTATCAGTGGGTTTCTCGTATATAGTAAGTTTAACATCTTCATTCTCTAGTCTTTTGAGAAGTATATCCGAAAAAGGGAATTGATGATAATAAGTAATATTAAAGGTTATGTGGAAAAATCTTATTAATTCATGATGTTTAGCTGGACTACAGTACGCCAAAAACTATGTAACGCGTATTTATAATAATGACTGAAGTATATCACTTAACTCATACCACGTCACGCGGTGCCTTCCAATTTTGTTGTAAACCGTTGCTGCATGCCTTCGTTTTTTATTTGCATTTATTAGTTTTTTTCACCGTTTAGTCTTGACAAAGCTAGTCAGTTTTGCTAGTGAAACTAGTCGACAGATGTGTACATATATGTATTAAACCTATGGTCTTATAATCCAAATATCTGTTGTGTTAATTATTATTAAACATATTAAAAAAGCAGATAATGATAATAAAAAATTAATTACTGCTAAACATTTCTGATTTTAAAAAAACACGATAGCAAAATGAATGATTATTGTTAAACATTTCTGATTGATTTATTGCAGACGATAGAAAGTTAATAAATTTAACAATAATGAACATTATTTTGGGAAAAAAAATTAATTTATCTTGCTAATCACATTTAAAAAAATAAGTAAATAAAATAAAATATCAGTTCCTTCATCCTACATCACACTCTTAGAAAATTAAAAATTCTCACCACAAATATTCCTTTTTTACTATTCTCCAGAAATTTCAGGGTGGAAATAGACCTTTCCCCCACTCCTACCTCCCTTTTTGTGTACGTTATATGAGGAGGCTTTCATATGTTTGAAGTTGTTTTTATGAATTGCACTCCAGGGATAGCATGATAATCGTAGCGTTCTCCTAAACTGGACAAACTTGCGAGGTTGGAATTGTGGATAACACCCAAATCCTTTGCTATTATCAAATATATCATCCACGCATTTGGCAGAACGCTATAATTATGAACCGTGCAGACTCTCTGACTGCTTATTAGTAAACGCAAGTGATTAATTACTCTGCATATGAATCAGCAAAATATCAGCCAAATTCGTCTTATACACAGCTTTCACTAATAACAATAAAACTATCGTACATCATCGTCAAGCTTTGGAGGACTATATTCTTCTAGTATAGGAATATATATATATATATATATATATATATATTTGTCTTCTGCTGTTATATACTCGTACTTTTCATTGTTGTTGTGCCAACAGACAAACGTCATGGATAAAGTTGTAAGATATCTACCAACAATGCAATGCGACCAATAATGATCCTGTTTTAATCCAGCTGGTTATTTTCTTATCTTTAAGGTTTGACTGATGTAGTGTTTATGAGTAATGATTAAAACTTTTTTTTTTAATTAGTAGCATTTTCAATATAATAAATCCGTTTTATTTTTTTTTATTAATTGAATACAACCTGACGATTAATGGTTAAGAAGCCGTTAAAAACCAAAATAAAAATGTTTAGACCTCAGCGTAATATATTAAACTTTGTAATATATATTTATACGTATTTTAGACCAATTGTCTCTGTAATAAGTAGACACCGGCATCTTGTATATGTTAATCTAATACGGTTAATTCTTAATTTTTATCCTGATTTATTCCCAGTCGCAATACAGGTTATTATTTCGTAATCCATCATAGCTTTTCAATCGTAGTTGGCCAGGAGAAAATTCTCTCTCTTAATATAATCGCTTTCATAACACAAAAGGCTGACAAAGCAAGCTACATATTCAGCATATTTAATATTCAAAAGGGTTCATTTTCCATTTAGTATGGCCGGTAACTGCGCCAAATATTCTCAGCCTTAGCAAGATCATAATTAGTACATAGAAAATCTTTGGCATTCTAGTTATTAAATCTAGATTATAATTACTTAGGAAATGTTCAAATGCAGAGCAAGGAGACTCCAATAGTTGTAATGAGACTGGAATATCTTCAGTCCTTAAGCTAAACCCCATAGTCGAGGTCTCTCATTCTCCTTCTTAGCGAGACACAGAGAGAGAATTTTGCTAATTATGTATCGCCATAATTGTAAATGGAATCAGTCATTTCGCTTGCAGTATTTGTGCTTCATTAGGAAATGCACGTGGCGCATTCCTTAAAAGATCATCGGATGCAGTGCAAACTTACTAAGACAAGTTCAAAGTTAATAACGTTAAATAAGATTGAGTTTACAGTGGATACGCATTGCTGATGAGGATTTTTTTTGCTTCTGAGCATACGAGATAATTAATCACTGTAAGTATAAGCTAAATATAATACGATAATTTAAGATTGATTACCCTAATGTTGTGCGCAGTCTCCGATATTTTAAGTTTGCAAAGTTTCGAAATCTTTAGCGTAATCTACTTCCCAGATGGGCTCATTAGAGTGAGGAAAGAAAAAAAAAACTTTATCTAAGTTGTATTTTATTGTAGGAATGAGAGAAGAATTTTAGATCACGTGATTCTTAGAAAGTTGATGAGGCCCTTGTGGCTAACAAGGGTGATGACAGAACTTCATCTCGTTAAGTTAATGGAGTGATTCGCTTCTTATCAAACTTTACTGACTCAAAATGAAATACTTTGGCAACAAATAAGATAACCTAATTAATAGGCTTATGTTGATTTTAGCAACAATTACATTTTTGCTCATTTTATGAGTTTGTTTTTGGTTATACAAGACATTATCTCAGTGAGCGGTTGTTCACTTCAATTTTTCTGGTTTTCTTCATTTTTTTCTGATATACACCGTAAAGGAATGAACCAGAAAGTATAGTAGTCAAATACAAATACCCTCCGATTAATGACCTCTTCCAGATTGGTCTATTATTTGTCAAGTCTCGGATTCAATCAGCTCATATCTGTTATTTTGATCTTTCTACATCTTTTCTTGTTATTTTTGTTTCAAACATCTGTTTTGATAATCTTCTAGCTACCATTCTGTTTAATCTTAGTAACCTTAGTACCTTAGGTTACTAAGCCACCTTAGAATAATAAGGTGGATTAGTACCTTAGGTTAGCTCTGATCGCACACTGTTGAATGCTAGCAATGTCAAGTTCCTTCCTAATATCCTCTATTTATCTATTCACTCATTTAATTTCGGTGAGAACTCTCATACTGTCATACATATGATATATCTTCTTTGATTGACTGTTATTTCTTATCCAGTTCTCAGATTTATATGTTAAAATCACTTTACACATTATCTCGTATACTGCTGGTTTATTGTTTTGGCAAATGTCTCTCTTATCCTATATAAATTAATTCCTCTGACTTTCCTACCAATACCTACTTTGTTTGTTGTATTATCTAATTTCAGTTTAACTGCCATCCTCACTGAAAAATTGTTTCTAAATAGCTAAAATGTGTAATCTGTTCTATTCCATACCGAGAATTGTTGATGTGTTCTGTTTTTCTGTCTGTTTAGTATTTTCTGCTAATTTTTATATTAAATTTGTTACAGCGGTTACATAATTTAGCGAAAAACCCGTGAAGGTCTGCAAAAATTTTGTTAAAATAATAACATCATCTGCTTAAATATCTTTAAGCTAAGCTTAAAATTTCTGCCTTACTACGATTTATACCAAACTACCTTTTTGTACCTCTTTCGATTCTAACTGTTGGTACACAACTTTAATACACATATCAGTATTGCTTAGTACATTATAATAAGCAATCTATAGGCTTAGTATAATATAACATTTACGCGATATAATTGTAATGTTTGAATAGCTTTTCTATTGGTGCCTTTTCATATACCTTTTTTCAGACTGACAAAACTTATAGAATCCTGTTATATTCCATGATTTCTCCCGGATTTCTTGTAAAATAAAAAACTAATCTACACAATCTCTCCAAACCCAGGTTGTTCTTTCCCAGCCCTCTTCTTAAGATGTTATAAATCTTAACTGGAACACTCAGTAGGGAAATTTCTCTGCAATTCTCACATTCAGTCATATTTCCCTTTATATGGTGAGTATTATACGAGTTCTACTTCAATCATCCAAAATTCGACCTTCTGAATTATGCAGGGCAGCCACTGTAAAACTTTTATATCTCCATATTTCAGCATTTTGGGTCGAATATCATCTCCTTCAGCTGCCCTTTTCACATTTCGATTCTGTGATGGCTTTTTCTATCTATCTCAAGTATTAATAAATGATTCCTGCTTGTATTCCTCTGGAATATTTTCTGTCACGGCTTGCCTCATCTAACAGTCTTTCAAAGTAATTACTCCAGACATCTAGAATATCTTTACGTTCAGATTTATATAGTCTTTGTGATCTTAGATTACCTTTGTTGTACTTTGTCTATTATAAGCTTTTTCAATAGTCTTCAAAACTTGAAACCTTTGGCCACCTTCGTAATAGTTACTTACTAGATAATTTTGATAACTGTCTCATAGCTTCTATTTAGCTACTTTTACACAACGCTTGATTTTCTATATCCCGGTTCTCTATATGCTGACTTTCTAATTAGAAATTGTAGATGATTCCTTTTTTTCGTGGATTTTTTTAAACGTGTTGTGCCCTACATGGAGTTCTTATTTTTCTATCTTTATATAACTTCATCAAATATCGAGTCAATCAATATTTCCTTCAGATTACTATTCATTCATTCTCAAAGGTTTAATTGTTTCATATTCTTTTGCTTTTACTCAGATAATATTTATTTCAGTCTATAGTTCATCTAAGATTGCGGTGACTTTTCTGAAAAAAAAAATTTTTTTTTTCAATCAGATTCTCATTCATCTTATCAGTACACGTGACTATATATATGCACATCACTATCGATATTGTGATGTGCATATAGATATATTAGTTAATTACTAGTCCATGTTCTGAATAGAAATCATGCAGGTAATTACCATTATTATTAGCAATAGTTGACCAATTTGGTCAACTAAGTTGAGCTCTTCAATGTCCAGTGGCGCACAATGCTAGATATCCACTTGAATGCTTAAATGTACATACATACTGATGAATGAGTATGTATGCGACATGATGTAACATCGTGCATCCTGAAATTTATAAGCAAACGAAGAGGGCAAAAACTTACGTCAACAATGTAATAAACAATGACATCACAACAATACCGCTTTTCCCTTGCCTTAGCAATATAATTATACTGCAGAAATGCACGTTGAAGGTTTAAAGCTAATAATAATACACAGAATTTCTGAGGATTACATAGAAGAATCGTGTTCTACAATTCCAAACTGAAATCATAAATTAACTAACAACCTTAAAGTGGTCTTAGAAGAGCCTCTGTCGAAAACGATGTTTTCTGTTTGGAAAGACTTGTTCGACCCCCCCCCCCCCCCACACACACACACACAGGGTGCAAAGAACCATTAAGGAAGGTGAGTTGGCTGATCGCATAGGAAGGTTTATCGTCGTGACAGACCACTGGAAGAAGAGATAAAGTTGTGTTAGTTATCTTTAACCAGAGAAAAATATAAATACTGTTTGTGCAGAAAGACAATGACTCGATTCTTGTCTTTCATATTTACATTTCAATATGAAATTAAAAAATGACATCTGGGAAATACTAGTATGTTAATCGAAGTTTAAACTCCAATCTATTTGAAATCAGAGTACCATAGTACCAATAAATAGTACTTAATTGTTCACGCTGTAAGAATTTTTTTTCCTCAGGTATTGGTTGCTCAATCAAACAATGTATTTAAATTATTCAACGAGTGATGATTTGGCTGTTTTTCAATCTCTCTAATTTTTCAACACGTGATTTATTATTCATCCCCATTTGCACAATGAAATCATTTTGAATTCTCTAAATGAACAGCGATGAAAGCATGTAAGGGGGGGGGGGGTTCAAACACACATCGATTTGCTTTTCACAACAACAACCGTAACGCAATTCATGTTAAAACAAGCCGAAGACTGTTTGAGAGCGAATAGTCGTATTATAAGAGAACGAATTATTGCATTTCGGTATTAACTCGTTCTAGTTGGTCTTAATGCAACTTTTTTTTATCGTAATAGTAATCTCAGAATTACAAGTATAGGTTCTGTTTAATGTTTGTTTAAAAGCAGTAGGAAGGAAGTTCCGGTTCCGCTATTAATGAGTTATAAATGACAGCAAAAAAAAAAAAAAAAATTCCCATTCGAAGCTAAAATCTTCATACTTTTTTTTTTAAAAACACGATACTAACTAGTTTCTGAAAAATCTTCGTTTTCAATTTTTTTCGCTTTTTTTTTTTTTTTTTACTCTTGGCGATAAGCGAATGGAATTACAGAACAGTTCTCTTCCACTTTCATTTTTTTCCCTTCTTTTTTATTTTATTTTATTTTTTTTCCTTCAAGCGACTTTTGGCAAATATTCAAAACTAGCAGTTTGCATCGTAGTTTTGTCATTAAAAAGAAATTAAGCAAGATTTCTCCAAGACCTCATTTTTCTCTTCTGAGCTAGCAGCTGGTCTTTTGAAACTGGTCGTTCCGAGGTGAGCAAATCGCAGGCTTGGCTAGACACCATCGCCTTCCGATGGTGTTACACAGAGAGAGAGAAAGATCAATACGATCTAGGGAACGAATAAGATGTTGGATGGAAAATAGAAAGAAGCCGCTTCAAAATAAGATTTTTTTTCGTAAGAATAATTATACTAATTAAAAACAAAATTAGTGAGAAACGAAAGAAATATGTCTGATTGCTAGCAGGGAAAAGAATCTCTTAGATTATGAATGCCATATTTAGTGGTCTTCATTCCTTCAGTATTTTAAAAACAGCTTTATTAAAACTAAAAATAAAAAAAAAACATTAAATGTCAATTCATTTCAGATTCACGACATGCCGAAGGTCAATGAACTCGTTTCACTACCAAGAATACCAAAACTAATGAATTTAGTGGACACTTAAGATTGACAATAATTTTATCCATTACGATAAATCCATACAGCTACTGGTATAGCCGGATATTTTAATTTCAGGTCTATATTCCATTTATTCCATACACCGAATTAATTTTAAACACAATTTACTTTTCAAAGGGTGCTGAGGAGAGCAAAAATAAGGATAAACGGAGGGATATTGAGTAAGAAAGAGAGAGAAGGGGCAATAAGTATGCGGAAAATTATTTTGAGTTAGCACCAATGTAACTGAGATGATGAGGCGAGTCTATTTATGCGTCAACAACGTTTTGTTAGTCTATTTTACGGCAGAAAAACACTTCCCATTTCCTTTGTCTGAAACCTGATAATCCAACTTCACTTAAAACACACGAGAATGCTCCTTCTGTCTTCAATGGTATTCAAACAAAGGTCTTACCAAACAATGTACTTCTGTCACTCTTTGCAAGTGTACGAATTAGGGAAATAGAAGCAGATGAGCGACGCATACAAATACGCACATCAATACGACAATATGATAATACGTTTCCTGTGAAAATGTGCCCTAAAATTTGTCATGTGTGTGTGTGTGTGTGTGTGTGTGTGTGTGTGTGTGTGTGTGTGTGTGTGTGTGTGTGTGTGTGTGTGTGTGTGTGTGTGTGTGTGTGTGTGTGTCATATTATAGCCTGTGAATCATCGTTTTTCTGATATGTTCCATCAAGGGATGTACAGGATACTCTGATGGTACTAAATAAATAAGTTCACATAATTTATAACTTCTATCAACAGTTTTTATTCAAATTCATCTCTTATTTGTTAGGATCTTAATATTTTCAGGTCATGTATTTCGGCCTGCTAAACCAATTGTACTGCAACAATCTGCCTACATCTTGGTCTTCTTCTAGGTTTTTTTTTTTTTTTTCTATCATCAGACTCCCGTTTCTACTAACTTTTCCTTTTCCATTTTGTTTTTACTCCCTGTACTCCCGCATTCCAGGATGCTAACAATGTCAACTTCCTTCCTGATATTTTCATTTCTAATATGATTCTGTCATTGATGCTGATCAAATATTGTCTCCAATATTTGATCAGCTGTTTGGTTTTCTAACCCAACTCTCAGATATTATAAGTTAAAATTGCTTTGAACACTGTCTTGTATACTACTGATTTAATGTTTTGAATAATTTTCCTCTTATTCCGTAAACATTTATACAATGTCTCCAGCAATTCAGTTTTTTTTTTTTTGCTTCTTCTATTTAAGTATTTCCATATCTGATATGATTAGATATTTAGAAATATCTGAAGTTTTTCATATTCCTGTTTTATGTTTTGTCTGTAATTTCTGATTTTCAGGCCAACTTTGCTGCAGCAGTCAATGAATTAGTGAAACAGCTGAAGATTTTTAATGATTTAATTAGAAGTATTCCATCATCTGCATACAGAGCTAAATTTATTATTTCCAATATTAGATTTAATGTAAGTTATCTTTATAATGTGACCGATATAACTGATGAATAACAGTGGAGATAACGTGCACCATCTTATACCTGATCTTACGATAAACCATCTTCTTGTATTTCTTTCAATTTAGCTGGTGATTTATGTACAGACTATATACTGCTTTGTCCCGTTTACACTGCACAAATGTAGTGTTCCGTCTCTTGGCAGCTTGTCATAAATAAGACTCTTCAGATCTACAAAAACTTAAATACAGATCCTTGTTATATTCCCGTGATTTCTCAACTATTTGTTTTAAAGTGAAAATCTGATGACAATCCCTATTTAGTTTGATCCCAACTTGTTCTTCCCCAAGTTTCTCTTCCTTTTTTTTTTTTTTTTTTCGTGTTCTCTTCTCAAGTATGTTATCTGGAACGGTCAATAGGGAAATTCATCTGTAATTTTCATATTCAGTTTTATTCCCCAGTTTTATTTATTTATTTTTATAGAGGATGAGAGTTCTACTCTAATTATTCTGATTTCGGCCTTCTGGATTATGCAGAGTAGAATAATTCAAATCGCTGTGGAAATTTATAACCAACTCAGTGTCGAATAACAAGTTTACGTTGAGAACATTAAGTTTTTTCAAAGTATGATAACAGAAAAGAAAAGAAGTGTTTTCCAGTGAGCTTAAGGTAACGTCAGTATTTCTAAATATTATACAAGGTGATTCTAAATTATTGTCAGGCTTTCCGCGGCTTATAATTTCCAAACCGGAAAAAAAAAAATAAAACTGCTTATAGAATATGAAAGTTAACTCAAAACGTTTTGTTACCTATAGAATCAATACTGCAGAATGCTAAACAAACTTCAACATAAGATGTCCAAGCAATAATCAATTTCCCTCCAAGTGTTCTCCATTATTTGCGGTGTGACTCGCAGCAACAGTTCTGGTCTTCAGTTCATTGAGGGAGATCATAGGGGTTTGGTACACAGTGTCCTTCACGTATTCCCATAGGAAGAAATCAAGCAGCGTAATATTGGGTGAGCAGAGAGGCCACGGAATCGGTCCACCATGCCCAGCAAAGCGCTGAGGAAAATGGATCTCAAGAGATTATCGGACAAGCGCCCAATATGGTGGTGCACCATCTTGCTGGAACACAACATTTGGCTGATGAGCTTCCAGCTGGGGAAACAAATACAGCTGTAGCATGTCCAGATAGTTCCCTGCTGTTCTTAGCCTTTGGAGTATCTCTTTCGAATACTGGAAAGGCACGAAGGTTTTCTGATCCCCATATTCTGTAGTTATGACGATTTACCTTGCACACCCTGATATGCAAAACGTTGCATCATCACTAAATATCCATCTCGAAAAGTAATTTTCATCAGCTTCGACTTTTGACAAAATATCTTGGCCAAATTAGAAACGAGGGTTTATCGTACGGCTATAAAGCCTCCACAATCTGCAGTTTGTAGGCACGTAGGTTATGACCAATCCTTCAATTTGTGGTATACCCAACTGCAAAGAAGCTCATAGATGATTTTTGTGGGCTTCGATAAAATGCTTCCTCGATGCGATCAGCATATGCCTGCGAAATGTTAGGTTTTCAAAACTCCTTTTTGATGCTGAACACTGCCAGTCTCTTGAAATTGCTTTTACCAATGTCGGATAGCTTTATCTAAAGATGAATGTTTTCCAAACTGAGTTCTGTAACGAGGTTGCGTTGTGATAACGGACTTTGTTTCGAAATATCAAAATACTCACATTGCTTTCTCTTGAACTGTCGCCATTTTGAAGTATGACATCACATTATCAATTCAGCGAGTGCAGCGTTGAAATCTAAAACTGTTTGAGTTCCACTTTCAAATTCCGTAAGCAGTTTTATTTGGTTCTTTCCGGTTTAAAAATTATAGCCCACGGAAACCCCGACAATAATTTAGAATCGGATCCATAACTGTTTAAACAGCGGAAATTCAACAAAAGAAGAAAATGAACACAAAAGTTTGTAATCTTCGGATTGGACATTTTCTTTGGACATTAATTTTTACAAATTACTACTATCAGAGCTGATGTCGTTGGCTGAATTACAAAATTATGAGGAATATTATCCCATTAAATTATCAGTGGAATTAAATTATCGGTGGAATCTTAAAAAAAAAGCGACACATACCAACTGATAACAATCATCCCATATGAATGGTTACTGTAATCTTGCTCCCTATTTTAAAATCCACCATTGAAGGCCACACAGTTTTTATGCTGTAATTTTAACAGGAAGGGGGAAAATAAAAGGTGCTATTCACTAAAATATGAAATTTCCAATTGGATTTTTTTTTTTAACAGATCGGAGGAAATCAAGTTACTCTGACTGACACCAAACTTCAGTTAGTGTTTGGAGCGTCATCTATTCTAACCAGTTATTATCCAAGATATGTCATATATGTTTCTCCCCCTGGGTAATTTGGTTGGCAAGACCTGGGTTCGAATTCCTTTTGAGATACAAGGAAACATTATAAGAGATTTTTCTTTTTTGCTTTCTCTCTCTCTCTCTCTCTCTCTCTCCCTCCTTTCCTGTTTCGTGCCTTGTTGGCTCACATCAGGAGGACAAAGGGTAAATATAATGAATTAAAACATGTTTTACGGTCAGTAATGAAAAACATGCTGTCTCCATTCTGTGATATTATCATTTGTAGTATTAAAACCCTTAACAATACTTCATTGTTTATTTTATTGTTGAAGTTCATAACAACAAACAGGTCATTATCATTGATAATGATTGATATTGATAATGGAATCATCAATAATGAATCAAACGAAATTCAATATTTTAATATAAAAAAAAAACACTATTGCATAATATAAAGATTTTTTTTCTTTTTCTTTGGATTTTATAGATGAATGACATTTACCACTCATCATTACTCTAAATGAAGCGAATCGTCTCTGACATAAAAACTAGTTTTCGATTCTTTCTTAAATCAAGCTTTGAGACAACAACAACAACAACACAAAGGATCTGCTTTGTTTCCGATTGATGAGAAAATCTGATAAGTCAAATTGCTAAAAAAATAGAAGCGTGACAAGTTCAACCTGTAGACCGTCAGGGGGCGTTACAGATGTCTTTTCGTAGAGTTACATAAGAATGTTGTCATTAGGAAATCTCGAATAATTGCAGTCAGATGGAAGATTATGAAGTCGTGTATAATTATGTGCCCATTAGTTAAGACGTGATTATATGGCAAATGTTTGCTACGTCCAAATTACGGAGATAAGAAAGGTTACTTACATCTATCACTGGGGTCTTTTTTCAGAAGACAAGAAAGGAGTACGCGGATCCGAAACAGTACGGCTTTCTTTATCATATTAGGTTACTAATCTGTTTCAATCTTTGTACCCTCGCTGTGTATTTATTCCCACTCCGTGAGCAAGATACCGTCTTGTTATTCTCATTACAGTTAGATGGTACAACTTTGGTTGTCAACAGACAAATACAAAACCACTGTTGGCAGGTATTGAACAGTGAGTCCCAGTTGAGATTTTAATTCCCCCCGCAAAATGTCGTTATCCAATGATAGTCATTAACTACGTGTATGCAAATAATATTTTTAAAAAATAAATGATCAAAGACACCTGATATTGGATATGCTAGATATCTTGAATTGTATATTTGTTGAGAAGAAAAGAGAATGACAGAGAGTAACACACCACACTTGTACTGATGTAATAAGATTTTGGAATATTTTTTGCACTGTTTATGGTATCGTTCACCAGACAGCGCTTGTAGTGTCTACTATTACGATAAAGTTTTGAATCAGCATTAGAAAAAAGTTCATCGAATTAAAAATAATGAATATACTGGAGTATTGCTATGGTAACCCGGATTAATATTCTGAATAACCAGTCATTGAAAGGTGATACTTAACATTAAATTTGCAATCTGGGTAAAAAGTGTTATACGCAGATTTCTTAGAATAGACCAACTTATAGTAACACACTAAACGTTTTTCTTTTTGATGAACACCAATGAGAAAAGGGGTTTATGTTATTGTAAGTTAATGTTATTAACCACGACATTAATATAACTTTACCGTTATTAAGTTAATGCTGTTGTGAGCATAAAGAAGACAATAACATTTTCACTTAAAACTTATTTATGTTATGGTAAGTTATTGTTAATGTTATTAACAATAACGTTAATATAACATTGACATTATTAACATTAAGTAAATGTTGTTGTTTGCATAAAGAAAACAATAACTTTCAAAAGAGAAATGTGGCTTATGTGATTGTTATTAACAATAACTTGCATAACAATGCCATTAATATAACTTCGTGTTAATAATGTTATTGTTTGCATAAAGAAATCATAACATGAACTTTCAAAAGAAAAAACTATCTATGTTATTGTAAGTTACTGCTAATGTTGTTATTATTATTAACATTTGAACTTAATCTTAAGAATGTTAATATACCATTAACATTCTTAAGATTAGGTTAATGTTGTTGCTTGCATAAAGAAGATTAAATAAGATTATCTTTCACAGATTTGTTTTGTCTTGTCGAAGCTACATGTTTCTTGTCATCTTAATACCGATTCAGGAGAATGGAATTTGGTTGTTTTTAGGACACTTCCCACCCACCAATTAACTATTTCAGTTCGCGAAATAATGCTCAAGTGTGTCCTTGAAGGAATTTTCTGTTACCTTCTCTATTATTTCGTCCCCGAACATAATTCATGCGTATATTCGGTGTTTTGTGATTGTGTGTGTTTAGTTTTCACGTGTGCACTAATTTTAAAAATGCATGTCATGCTGTGAAGGTCATTTCAGTCAGAGAGAAAGAGATTTCTGCATTCCGGTTTAAACATGCGTGGAACTTATGGTTTATTTTAAAACAGGGTTACTCCTCCTCAGTCCAGAATATTAATTAAGGACGATTAACTGTAAACATGTCTTGAGAAATCTAAAATGATTAATTAAAATAAAGGATAATAAATTTTTATTGATTGAAAATAACAAAACAGTCCAAACAGACAAACAAAGTTTGCTCTAAACGTTTCGAAAGGGATCAGGTGTTTAAGAGAATGCAATCTTCGGCATGGGTTAACTTGCTATTGCACTTTTATTGTAATGCGATTAAATACAAACTTATAAAAAGAGAGAAATGATCTATTATTTTATAAGTTTGTATTTAATCAACTTCATCATATTTGACTTCATCAGAAGAAATCCTTTTTTTTTTTTTTTTTTTTGTCTATTGTTACTCAACAATGGATCAAATCCATTGTTTACCATTGAACACGCAGATATCATACAGGGTGTAATATGTAGCAGAATAATATCTACGCACACGGCATTTAGGGAGGATCCACCTTATTTTAATGACAAGTGAGACATGAATAGTTCGGAAGTCAAGGATAGTTAAAATGTTATAAACGCCAACACGCCCGCACGCGCAAGTAAACGCCAGCTCGGACAGATTCATGCATAAAGTTGAAGTGATTTGCTTGAAAAACCCTGTTTCCAACCGGTTTACGAGAATGATGAAAGTAAAAACAATAATTGAGCTTCTAATTTACGCATTATAATATATACATTGTAACGACTCCTTTGTAATTTAAATTTTTTGATAATGTAAAACTACGCATGCCTTCCTGAACAGACATTATTTATCATTTTAACCCCCCACGAAGAAGGTGCAGAAAGATAACATGTGTAGGCGTCATTCTATTGTTATTTCCCCCCACCACAAGCGTGGCATAGTACAGATAACATCTCTGCACAACAGGTTATTGTAGTTTTTTTTTTTTTTTTTTTTTTGTATACTCTTTTAAGTGGAAGTAGAGGGATAGGAAACAAGAGGGGATATAAAAACGCAAGCATCATCACCTTAGCAACAATCCACTAAGAATGTTAGTCGTTGAGGCGAAAATGAAACAGATAAGTCATGAAGGCTTTATTGGTAATCTCTGAGGGATACGACAGTTTTAGAAATCCCTAAAAGCCATTGCGAACCCTAAGAGTGGAATCTTAGTGGTAGAACACATTTGAAGTAAAATGGTACAATGAACATTTTGGAGGGAACTTCTAAAAGAGACCGCTCCATTTATTCGGATAACTTTGAAGTCTTAATCCCCCCCCCCCTTCTCTCTCTCTCTCTTTCTCAATAAAGAAACATTTCATACAAAATTACTTCATTCCAAATTTATGTTAGCTATTAACACCATATGAAACTATAAATGAAATTTATTCGCTTGATACAGTGGTTAACTCTCAGTCGAATTTTTATTAACGTGCATCAATTAAGATTTTTTTTAGGCATTCAAAACTTGAATACCTAAAAAAATCTTAAATATAATGTTCTATAAAGAAAGAATCTCGAAACTGTTCTTGCTCCTGAGAGTCATACTATTTCAGATGGCCAAATGAGCAAGGGAACCTGCTCCACGAAAATTAATTAATCCAGATCGGACCAAATGAGCAAGGGAACTTGCTCCTCGAAGCCAGTCCCTAATCTGGACCGGGCCAAGTGAGAAAATGTGTGCTGCTCCTCAAAATATTAATTCAAAGTGGCTCAGAGAAAGCGCTGTAGATTTCCGATCAAATTTTTATCTTCTCATTTCAACTATTTTCTATTCTTTGTGCTTTTCCAATGTGAGATTTTTCTCCAGGTTCTCCTGTTGCTAACTGTTCTTAAGATACACGCAATTTACAACATCGTAGCACATTAAATAAACTAATGAAATCATACATATTAAGGTTATAGGTATGAGTACTTTATGGATGTGCTCTCACTAATGTCGAGGCTTTAAACATTATGAGAGCGTTAATTTCTATAACGTCATGTTTAGCGCAATTTAATGGCCGTTACTCTTTTAATCGTGACTAATAAGCCACCGCAAGTCGCACGATATACAGCGGTAAGAGTGAATGGACGTAGTTATCGCCGAACAAGCTCCCCTACCAGGTAGCGTAGATACCGGTGTTAAAAATGAAATGAAACAAGAAGCTCTCTTTATGAGGTGGACGTGAGAAAAATATATATTGCCTGTCTGTAAATATGTTCTGGAAGCCGTTTCCGTGGAGACAAGGATGATGGCCGATTGAACGGTAAGTAACAAATGCTATGGAAGAGAGGGAGTCGGAGTCATTGTCATTTATTTGCTGACACCGTGAGCTCGCTTCTGGCAACAGATAGTCCATCAGCCATACTGCTGACAAGGTACTGGTCTTTCAGTGGCTCGTTTTCTCCTACACCCGGCATCTTTTAGCTCCCGCCGCCCAGCGCCTTTTTCGCCAATACAGGTAATGAACAGATAACAGTGACGGTGGTGCACTTCCGCCGCGTTCGGGCTTTAAGCAACCAGGGAGATTTTGCCGACAACGCGTTAGGGACCTCGGCGCTGATGGGCTCCGACTTCACCGTATAAAATACGGATAGCTTTGTTCATTTGTGCCGCTATTGCGTGAGAGCAAGCGAATGTCCCTTGTTTGTCCTCAGTGATCTGATTATTAATATTCGTTAGTTACCGGGTGGGAGGAGGGGATAAAAGAGTGGTCATTGTTTAGGCAGCTTCCTCGGCTTCTGCTACGAATACCAGCCAAGATAAATGTCTCATTTTATGACAGTTAGGAGAATCACGCTGTAGAAACAAGACATGTCACCCAAATTTATAGCTCCTATAACTTTTCCTCTTCCTAGATGCCAAGACTCGCTGTCATGTAGGGAAAAAAATGGCTCGTCTAATTCATCTTAAAAACCTTATATCTCCATAACGTTAGACAGCCATGCCAATAGCTAAAATTTATCTTCAAAATTTAGCATAACAATCAAATCAAGGCATTTTTAATATGAAATATTACCGAGAAGAGAGGAAAAAATAAAAAGAAAGTATCCTTTTAGAAATTTTAATTTATCATTAAACAGTGGGATTTAAATATAAACCTGTAAAAACTTTATCAAGTTCAACATACTAATACGTAAATAAATAAATAATAAATTAACCCATCAAAACTCTAAAAGAGTTCGATTTATAAACCTATAAAAAACTGTAAACAACTTCCACTTATAAACCTATAAAAAACCGCTAAACTTCTATTTACTTATAAAATCCTTATTTTTATTCTGAAATGGTGTTTGAAGAGATTTTTTATTATTATCTTAGAATAATAAAAACATTTATTTTATCCCTAAAAACGTGGTCGTCAAATTAATTTTTATTTGTTTTAAATCAATAATTTCTTATAATTTACTTCTTAAAGGTAAACTTCGATTTATTATTAAAAAGCATGTTTGTTTTAAATAAATATAATTTAAAATGGTTCATGTTTTTAATATTTTTTTTCAGGTGGAAGATGAAGTTTTCAGCCCAACAGTCCTACAAGAAACAATCCAAGACATTGGAGATCAAAACATTACGCTATTTTCTTGAAAAAAATCAATTACCACTATCAAATTGCACCAAATGTATCACTTTCTATATAAATTCTATGAACAGATAATAATTATATTTATTTATTTATTTAACAAGTTTCTTAAAAATAATTGTTCGTTTGAAGTCCTGCAAAACCTAATCGTCCATTCTTTGAACAAAATTATCAATTAGGTTAACTTGGATATGAATAATGATTCCACTATTAACTTCAGGTAACTCCTTATTAAGCATTGTTGAAAACAATTGCACTATTTGAGGGTCAAAAGATCTTTAAACCTATCTCACTTATACATCATGAAGATGTATGCTGGAGAATTAGCAGTGTAATAGGATAAAATAAATAAAAGATCTGCAAAAAGTTCACACACAAGCGATTAAAGTGTATTTTACACGAATATCTTGTTTTAAAGTTACTTTAAAGGCTCTTTTTAAAAAAATATTAAGGTTTTTTAAAAATTACTGTATAATTTTTTAAACTCACATCTATAATACTTTACTATTCGAATTCAGAGCATTAAGGTCATCGTAAGCATGAAGTGTTACTCGTGAGATGAAGATCTTACATTTATTTATCTAAAGTTTAGCGAATTTCTTTTTCTTCCAGTGTTGCCATCAGGTTTAAGATCTTGTAATCTTGAGACTTTTGCGTCAGAGACCATTTTTAATTGTTGTTTTAAGTGAATATTTTCTATAACTAAAGTGAGTATTATTATTGTTGTTGTTGTTGTTTCCTGTGATTAAACCGTATTGTTGTTGTTTCCTGTCTAAAGAGAGTACTGTTGTTGTTGTCTTATAAAACTAAAGTATTGTTGTTATTTTGTAGCGGGATCTCCAGATCCTACAAAAATCCCTTGGATCCCAGAGTTACTTTCAAATTTGAAGGAGAATGCCAGAATTAAAAAATAAAAAAAAAAGATCAGATGAGAGTGATTTGAATCCGGTTCACCCCATGCACGAATTTCGTAGAAGAATTAAACAGTAATCCCTCATTTCGCTTCCCCCCCTTAAGAAAACTCATTTTTTATCGAATGTGACACATCATTGTGTACAACGAATTTACTCATTACAAGAGTCAGGTCTGAATAAAATTATTAACAACACAGCTTACGAAGCCCAAGAAAAAAATATAATAAAAAACAGTATTAGACAGGACATCAATTTAGTCGCCTTATCTAATAATTAAATCTAATTCCCAATAAGAAAGAGTTAACATAATTAGACCTAGGCTTAAGCATAACAAAGTCTAATTATTTATCTCCCAACTTACTGATGGCTAGGTTACTCAAGACGAAGAAAAACAAAAATTGATTGAGATTAATTACCGAATGAAACCACGACAGATCTTGCATTCTATAAAATTACTTAACTTCTCTTTAAAGAATCCTGAACGCGAGTGAAAGAAAACCTCAGAAGAGGCTACAAGAGTTGATAGCAAGGATAACAATACTCTGGTAACCAACAGAAGAAACGCCAAGTACTCGTGGTTACTATGGAGGAGCGCGAGCTCACGTAGCGCAGGGGATAGCATCTCGTTAGTTGTATCTCGTGCTTGTCTCCATTGTAATTAAAATATGTGGTACTCCAGAGGGTCTCGTCCTCTGGATTTTTCATGATTGCGGAACAGACCGTGTCAGATTTAGCCTTTTCCGGAGAAGCATGGTTGTCAGAAGTAATCTGTCGGACTCGATTAACGTGCCAGTCGGGACGCACACACACTCACATCGGCATAAGAACACGGGGACATTTCGTCTATCCTATTTTGGCCCGGAGCTTATTGGCTTCCCACTGACGTTGTTGAGGCTTAACGGTCAATTCTAATCTTATTTAGGGAATTGTAAATTACTGCGGAGAATCGCCCATAGGCTTTGGGCTAAATGCCAGTCACTGCTGTGAATTCGGTTCCATGGCTCAACAATGAACTTTATAAATTATAATATGGGAACGAAACACGGCTTTAATATTAAATGCAAACAGCAGAACGAAACGAGAAAATAAACATTGAGATGCCTTTAATTCTGGATGGATGCCAAGACTGGATTATTGGACTAGTTTTACGTAATACTGCATTTAAATTTAAGTTTGCTGCTAAGTTTGATGTCAATGACCAGCTACGGTCATCGTGAACAACAATAACTACCCTTCATTATTGCATAAAAGTGAATGACGTAATAATTAATTAAATCTAATAATCAAATTAAATTTCATTATGTTATAAAAGTGAATGACGTAACAATGAAATAAATCTAATAATTAAATTAGATTTCATTATTTCATAAAAGTGAATGACACAACAATGAAATGTTCTGATTAACAATTTAGTTCTCTGGCCAAAAGAAAATGCAAACTATTTACTTTCATTATTAGCGTTTTTGCATCGATGCAATGTTTTTGTTTACCATCAGTTTATTAAAATTTGAATATTAAAATTATATTCAAATCGATAAAAAGAAATAACCGTTATCACAAAAATACTGACAATTTATTACTTTTTTTAATACTAGATACTATCTCTCATCTTCTGCATATTAATTAATGCAAGTCATCTTACTAAATATTCATGATTAATTTCATGTTTAGTCACCGCTTTGCGTTGGAAGAGTCAGCAATTTTAAACACGCTGCCTCTTCATATAATTATCATAAACAGTAATGAGATGTATCGTTGCATATTTTTTTTTCGATGCCGCCATAAATAATGAAATAATTTCACGTGCATTGATAATTCTAGATACAACCGACTACATATGACCGAAAAGTCACCAAAAAAAATTTTTTTTTAAAAAAAAAGAAAAAAAGATGAACTCTCAAACGTGTTTATCTAATAAATTGCCATAAATACAAACAATTTGTTGCAGTATCAGTAAACTGTACGCTTTCTTGTTATCCTACTTATGCGGAAATCGCTTATCAACTGCTACATATTCATGTCTACATCAATACTCGTAGACGTCACAAAGTCCATTTGCTTCAATGCAATTATCCACACCACTCTTTTCCACAACATTAACCGTTTAAGATACTGTACTTACTGAAAGGTCTTTGTCCCTGTCTTTAAATCTCTCCTTTTCCATAAACTGTATTTCACTGTGAACTAGCAGAGACGCGGCGTTGGACGCGAGCTCTTGCAGTCGGTTGGTTAAGAGAGGCATTCTTTGTTACGTGGCCATTCAATTGTTTGTATTGTTGCAAACGATTATCTGCTGCCTGTTTCTGAAATCGACGATGTGTACTCGTGTATGGAGAGGTGATTTCTCTTTTGCTGATGTATCTGTAGCCTTTATTTCTTAAGATTTAACTTTCTTTCGTCTGACAAAGTATGTTTAGGCGTTCGTATACCGCCATTGGTAGATGAGCAATATGGCTGCCAAGCGTCGTTTGTTTATGACCGCCATTTTGATTTTGATTTTTATTTGCTCCTTGATATCTTCTATAGGAGGTGTGGAAACATAAAATTAGGACACTTTCTTAAAATGTGAAACTATAAACAAAGGTAAGTTATTTCTATTTTTTGATGGCAAGCAGTATTATGTTAATTGAAATAAGATTTATGTTTAGTAATCAAATAAATTATATGAATAAATTAATGTATAATCGGTTATATTAAGGTGATAAAACTACCAATAAAACTATGAGAAACAAGGCAAAAATGTTTAAAACAGGTAAATGATCTTTTAGATGCACAAATTTTAAAAGTACTGTACTTTCAGTGTCAGATATTTTATAATTAAGAAATCACTCAGAAGACTAGTATTACTACTTAAAGTTCATAACTAGCGTTTTGGAAGAATTAGACAAGATTGCTTCTTCTCACCTATCCTAACATAACAACATCATTGTTGCATTTTTTTTCCTGAAGGTATTATTCCCATAAATCAATTCATATTCATGCCGATTATAACGTATACAATGTACTTTACTATTTATCTTAAAATGTAAGCTAATCAACCTTTTAACAACAACAATATTAGAATTTTCGCTACTTATCTATTCGTTTTTTATATCTCATTTCAACTATCTGAGAGAAACTGAATGAGAATTAAAGCTTAAATAAAATAACAATATTACTCAGAGAGCAAATAATGTTGGAAGGTATTCAATATCCATAAAATGAATGTACGCGTCACACACATACACACACACACACACACACAGAAAAAAAAAAAAAAAACACTGGATTATTTTTATATATGGTACAGTATTAAAATTCAAAAGCAAAACATCCTCTGAAATATTCTATAAAACTTCTACATAAAACGCATTTTTCAACATTAATAAAACAAACCATGATAGGTTTACAAGATATTTACGTTCAGACTTATGTTTTAATGCAAAAAAAAAAAAAAAATGGTGTAGGGAAAGGGACAGAGAGAGAAAGAGAGAGAGAGAATAATTTCAAAGGTTCTTCGCCTTTAACTCCAAAATTTTACTTTTTCGTGAAAAAATGCTATTATTTTGAACAAACCATGACATTTCTTAATGCATCCTACTTATATCAAATATTTCTTTCGCAAAAAAAAAAAGAAAAAAAAGCATTTTGATCAAAATTTCGACAAAGTCCATTGCTTCATGCTGTTTTCATTTGCGCCATTCGTATAGCAATATTACAAAATGCATTTTCAGCATCTCATCCAATGATATAAAAACAAAACTGAAGTAAATCAGAGCGAAAATCCTTCAAAAGAGTTGTTAATTATCACTGTTATCTTAAATAATAAGCTATTCAAATTTTTTATAATTATTTCACATGTTTCCTTCCTGTAAAGAAATGGTAACATTTCTTTACAGGAAATTAAAAAAAAAAATCCACGTATTCATTATTTTGTAAAAAATCTCATCCAGTGAATCTATACGGCTTTAAATATGAAGCCATTATTAACAATTGTTTATGTAAATCCAACTCATGAATACTGAACATTAAGACTATAATAATATAGTGTAGGTTACATTAATGGGAGGGAACTAGCAATTAGATAATCAGCTGCTGTAGAAACTAAACAATAAACTCTTTTTAAACCACTCAGTAACATCTAATTATCGTAAAAAAGCATACTTCCCAGCAAGTGTTATTATTATTATTATTCAATGTGAACAATTCAGTTTGAAAATTCCCGAGTAAAACAATGGCCTTGAGAAAAAAAAAAATAGATTTTGAACTCAGTAAAATACTCCTGAATGACAAATTCATGGAACAAATAAGATAATTTATTTTTATGCTTAGAAATTACATAAAAAGTCATAAAGGATTATAGAAACAAATGAAGCAGAAATGAAATATTTTGAAAAATAAATTTCATTGAAATGAGATTTAAAAAAAAAAACATCTTTAATAACTATCAGCCTTGAAGTATCAATATCACGTTTTCATAGCAGGAATTGTAAGAATTGTTCCTTGCAATTATCTATGATCATTCAACAAAGTCAACACCTTGATTTTTCCTATTTATCTCCAAAACCTTCAGTTCAATTTCATCCATTATTTTCGTCTTTGCTTCGCACCCTATTAAGAGCAAAATAATGTAATTGAAGCCAATTGTTTCGAATGTATTCCATGAATTAATTTTTGTATAGAAAAAGCAAATTTTTAAAATGAAATTGTCGGATAGATTCAAAATTTGTTTGTGTATCATTGGGAAGCAAAGGAAAGCGTATCTACTACAAATTGATCTCAAAATATTAAGAAAGGGTAAAGATAGAAAGAATAACACAAAGTTTTTTTAAGTTGAAGAATTAGTGTTTCTCTCGGTAATGTCCTATTTCATTGAATGCTGTACAGGATTTATAATGAATGAAGATGATTCAAGTGAATAAAATAGAAGAAAATTTATAGACTGACTAGTTAAATAATTGATATCTCTCAAATAATCTAAAATCCTGTGCAAAAAGTAGAATGACTGATGAAATAATTGACGATTTTTAATCAGAAAGAATTTTAGACTGATTAAATAATTGAAGTCTGTGAAACAATCTAAAATTCTGTGCAAAAAGTAGAATGATATTGTATAATTGACGATTTTCTTAATAAAAAGGATTTTAGACTGATTGATTAATTGAAGTCTGTCAAATAATCTAAAATCCTGTGCAAAAATTATAACAGTGTAATCTTATGATGTGTATAGTTTCTTATCTACAATTGCTTGAATTTTTTTCTTAAAATCTATACTTATCGAAACGTATTGGCACAAACAATCGTGTTTTTATTATTCATTCTATTGAGGTATATACATACAGACAAATTTATCTTACATTAAAAAAATGGTTCTTACTTACAAACACTGGGATCTTCCGTGACGCTATCATTCATTTTTAAACACAATGAATCCGAATGCCTTCTTCCCTTTCAAGTAAAAATGGGGGTGAAGCAGAAATACTTGTCTCTTGAGCACATCTTAGACAAAGTAGCAGTGAAGCTTTACAGGTGTTGTTTTGGCCTAAAGAATGCTTGAGGCTGTCCGACTACCTCATTGTCACCAGACATCTTCACGTGTGTAGAAAAACAGCCACATTTAGGACGTGTTTTCTATTAGCGTCAGTTGTGATATAAATAACTGGAGAAAATTTGGAGTGCAGGAAGTCCCCCTGCTGGTCTTCTAATTTATGGTCTATCTTTTACCATCCTTTGTTAACCCTAAATGCCGTTGGTTTACATGGTAAACAGTTGTAAAAGCAGGAAGTGACACTTGGGAGCAGCCATAAAAAGATAGGAATCCAGGTCGAAACTGCCCAAGGACGATGAAGGTTGGGTGTGGGTGGGTGGGTAGGAAGGAAATGGAGTTATTTTAAGTATGTTGCACAGCATGCTGTTAACATACTCCAGTATGTTTATAGTAGTTTACTATCACTTGCAGCATCTCTTACTGTTATTTTTTTTTCTTCAAGGCCAATGTCTTGATCACATAAGAAAGCAAAATATTTTTTTCAGTTATCACCAAAATAGTTAAGTCAGTCATAAAAAACATTTAAAAAAAAACAAAAATAGTCATTGTTTAGCAGCGCCCTCTTGAAGCATCTTTTGAGTAACCCATCTACAAATACTTTGTATTTGATTAAAATAAATGACGCTATTTATAATTTAAAGATTTAAGTGATAAAGTTTAATTGAATATTTCTTATTAACTATGCAAGCTTAGGCATCTTTATATTGTTCGTTTTACATATATTTCATAAGTGAATCACAATATTCAGCAGATGTTTAAAAAAAATCGGATAATATATTGGTTTCTCTGAAATACCAAAGACTCTTTCGGTCCGTTTTGTTTTATGCTGAAACGTTTCATGTGTCTACCCGTATGTCATTCTGCACATTTTTCTGCGAATAAACAAAATGAAGCATCTGTTTCTTGGTCTAAGTTAAAGAATGTTATTCTCTTCTCTGCATTTCGAGATAAACAAATCCCCAAGCCTTTCATAAAATTCTTTTGTTTGTATTCCAAAACTCAGACTATAGTTTTGTCGTTTTTCTATAACTGAAAAGGAAATGATGAACGATGCTCAGTCTTATTCATGTAAAATAAGAATTTCAGAAACAGGGAAGTGGAAGTTGGTGTAAAATAGTTCTGAACTCTCTCTTGTAACAAAACTTAAAGATTGTTGTTTATTTCTTTGTTTAATTAACCGATGACGAATGACTTAGTTACAGTTACTTCTTAAAAGTTGATGCATTATTAATACATCGATAATTGATTACATGCCTATGATATTCTGCCACCACCTGGTATACTCAAGCAGAACTCATTGTATACATTGTAGAACTACGAAACTATCAACATCGTGTTTCTTTATGATTCTGTTTCCATGACAACAATAAGTTCTGCTTGGGTATAACCATGAGGCAGTTTATATAAATCGCTTCCTGCAGAATGAAATGATTGTTCTTCTCATTATTTATTTCAGTACAAAAGGTTATTTACTACGTTAGATAATCTTGACTGCTTTCAATCTACCTTACTTTTCCCTGTCTTGAAGACAAAACTTTAAGTTAATACAGTATTAAGAAAATCAAATAGCACTTGATTTATTGCAATTTCAGTAGTTTGTAAATTTCTTTGTATTTAATTGCTCAACTCATTACTGCAATTAAAACAATTTACCTAATAAATTGATTTAATACTTTTATTTAATTTATCGCGAACTTACAATAGTCCTCCCCCCCACACACACACACTCTTTCCATGGAATCATTTTTGACTGAGAAACCACTTTGTTTAAGCTTATCATTAAAAAATAAATAAACCTATCGTTCTCTCTTTATGCAATGAAACCGTAAAGGGCACCCTTATCTTCGTTGCACGTGCTCCCCCCATAGCCCATTACGATACTCTGGCGAAAGATGTGTGTGTTGACAATATTCATTTCTCTACAGTGAGCACACGGCTAAATGTAGGGAGATGAAGAGATCGTTACGCCATGGTAAATCTGAAGTTCAAGGGTTAAACCTCCCGTGTGTAACATTATCCCGCAGTGGAATTCCAGAGCTGGAGAGAGAGAGAGAGAGAGAGAAAGAATTATTGGTAAGTCATGAACAATGGATTAAAAAAGCAACAGATGAAAAATTCTCTTGTGTTACGCGAACAAGTTTAAACAACAAAAAAATATTGTACATTACATATATTCAAGTTTTTAAAATTATGTACACATTTGAAATAACAGCTAATGAACTATTTATAATTATGATATAAGTCACCAAATTAGACGGCTGCTAATAGTTGCTAATGTCGGCAACAGCAAATTCACATTTGAAATAACAGCTAATCAACTATTTGTAATTAAGATGTACGTCAACAATTTAGGTAACTGCTCATTGTTAGCTTTAGTTAATTGGTGATTGTTATGTCTGTCAACAATTACGAAATTAACACATCTAGTAATTGTTGATAGATGTAACAATATTGTAAAAATTACATTTTGGACAACTGGTGATCATTAAAATTTCAGGTTAGATGTTATATATATGAGAAAAGAATTTTAAAATATTACAAAGACGTATTTTGTGTGTGTGTGTTCTATTAAATGAACATATAGAAAAGCTTTACTATTATGAGCTCGTGTGATTTCTTCCAGCAGCTTAAAATGAAAAGTTATGTCGAACGTCTTTTTTTTTTTTTAATTCTTTTCTTTACAGAAGTAGTCAACATTTGTATTCCTCATCGTTATTATTAGGTTTTTTTTTTTCCTTCCAAACATTTCTTGAACATCTCAATAATTAGGCCTTCCATTCAAGTAAGCTCCACCCTCTCACCAGGGATCGTCCAACAGTCCCCTGAAATTCCACCTGCAGATCCTGTTCATTTTTTTTTCAGTCACACACACACACACACACACACACACGAACGCCGCATGTCTATTGCGGGGTGATTATATCTATTATAACATCAACAATCATCGTATATGTTATAAGACGTTTGCATTATCATTTTTCTTTTTATTCCAAGGAAATCCGGTTTGGTCAGACGAGATTCAAATACTTCGTAGTTGTCGGTTAGAGATGTCGTTACAAGAGTTTTGATAAATGAATATTTTTTGGAGTTTCTCCGTTTCTTCAAAGGAAGAGTAACGAAGCCGACAAAGAATAAATGACGATTGATGATCTATGTACAATTCTTCAGGATATGACAGGAAAAAAAAAGAAAAAAAAACGTAAAATCTTACACAAATAGCAACTGAAAGAGAGTTTACATATCAAAGTTGGTTTCTTTCATGATCGGTCATTTTGTTCATTTCCTGTTTTTGAAAGGGGATGGATGAAGAAAGGCCAAAGAAAGAATGTGAGACTACTCACTGAACACGAAAATCATAACTGTAACAGAAGAAAATATAGTAAAGATTTATCTACTTACATAAAACATAGACAGCTCTAACTGAATATAAACTGAATAAATGGTCTGCATTAATGATTTACTGGCGTGCTAATGACATCGTTATTGAAGCATTTGATATAATAAAACACCCGAAGAAATGTACATTTTAACAATAATTGAATGGTTAGCAATTTAACAATCAATATATTGTTAGCAATGGAACGATCAGTATATTGTTAGCATTAAAGTACTCTTTCGAAGGCCTAACAGTAACGGCATATTATACAAAGTGATTTGAGCATCATAACTGCTGTTAAGTTTCACATTGTTAGGATAACTTTGTTTAATTTCTTTTTTAACTGTCATTACATGTATTTATTATAAGTAACGGAATACTGTTATGTACAGATTTTCCTAATATCCAATAATTATTTCGCACATGATTTTTCATAATCGGGGAGGTAAATTTTGAGCATTGTTAGGATCTTTAGAAACTTCTATATTCAGGGAAATACTTCACGCCTATCTTCGCTATTTATAGTGATTATTTAAAAAAAAAAAACACTCGCAGAGCGGGTCCTTAGCCACTTCATTACAAGAGTTTCAGGGAGGGTAAAAAGGTGGGAATAAATAAAAACACCCCCCCCCCCCCCCAAAAAAAAAGATGAGTTTCTTGTCCACTTCGCTTGGCCTTTTGTTGCTAACCTCGTCCACTTTAATCTCTCCATGAATCACGGAAGATTATCTTAATCTCCGTAATATAAATCGGACTCGTAATCCCTAATGATTCACCCAGATGGTAGCTGTGTGTCAGCTTGACGGAAAAGAGCGAATCACACCGACGGCTGTAGATACAGACATAACATAGTGAAATGACGACTGTCCAGAACCCTCCTGGTGGGCGATGACTAAGCCGCGAGAAAAGTAATAACCACAGTCCCTCCTCCTCACACCCCGCTGTCGAGCTATAGGTATGTAATTAAGCTGACCAACTGAAAGGAAGATCTTTTAGGACTCTCTTGCAAGGTATTATGATAATATCGTTTGCCCTATTCAAAACCACTCCTCTTATTTCAAGCTAGAATTTCAATGATCCACTTTTAAACACCCCGCGGTTCATTTTCCAATCCAATTTTGTGACCCGAGCTTTAATAGCTTCAGTGATGGAGATGATTAAGTCCCGATAATAAAATACGAATTCGCCAGTAGTTCCTACGATGTTCAATTTAATAATCGGCACATAGTTTATCAAAATTCTTATTATATCGTGAGCGTATTACAGATTAGATTAAAAAATAATGGAAGTAGCTTTGCCAGCTTGTTATAATCATAACATTGCAAATTTTATTTACTGCAGTCAACTACAGCGATCAATCAAATGCTTGGAAGAATTATAATCGATGAAATATAATAGAATGAATGAAATAGTTTAATCATCGATGATTCAACTCTGAATATTTGGTAGAATATTAATATGTCTTTTATTTTTATTTTATTTTTACTTATTCCGTAACTAACACAATTATTTCATTATTATAACCGAAATGATTTAATAACATAAATAAATTTATATATTTTTTAAGTTTATTTAGTTGAAGAACAACTTTCTTCTCTCTGAAGTTACTATTTGTCAACCAACCAATAAAATCTTTGTAGTCGAATCGCATTCTGTCATTGGTCATTTCTTTTGTGACGTTTTCAGGTTGACCATTCAAAGCATAGTTGTGTTTTAATATACAGAATAATATACAGATTTTATTTATTATATTTTAATGTAGTTTTCCGTAGAATAAAATACAGATTTTACTCATTATAAATGCAAAAAAGTTTTCATATTATACTGAAGAATATATTTTAGTCTTTTTAATTTAAATATGGTTTACTAGGCTCAGATGTAATAAATTATTACAAGGACTCGTAATAATACTGATTGTTATGCTTTATGAATACAAAAATGTTCATAAATAATTAAAAAATTTTCCTGAGATAAACCGAAGTAAAACAAAATATATTGGGAGAATATACTATTCTTCAAGAAGTATTCACAAAATATCTGCATAAAATGGTCCGAGTTTAGCTCATTTTCCATTGGGTAGTTTATTATAACTGCTTGCGCCTAATTTATTGCATCCTTGCAATAAATTAGGCGCAAGCAGTTATAATAAACTTATGTAAATACAATATTTTTGTTATTGTGAAGTATCAGTTGACTAGAATATTACAATAATAGCGAAAAAGGTTATTCCCTAAGCCTGTAGCTGTATGAATAAATATTTAATTATTTTTTTCATATAATTTAAGGTCAAAAACAACAATCATTTTACCAAGTCACGTGACATATATACTTTTATGATGCTATGTCAGAATCAGATTTCACTCATGGCACGTGACTTAGTAATTACACAACAATGACGACTAAAACAGAAGATTTTTTTTTCGTTTCATTTTTACTGCATGAGATTAATGTGCTCTGCCAACTTTCTTTTCCTTCAAATCTTTTGGTCAATTTTTTTTTATTATTTTTTAATTTCCAGGAATGATATTTTGAGACTGTCCGTTTGAAACCTACTTTCTTCTTCTTACAACGATAAGATCGGCAGCATACATAGCAACTTATCTCACGCACGAAAACTCAGAAAAAAGAAACACTGTAATTGAAGATTACCGAGAATCTTGCAGACAGATATTTCTAAATAGCTTCGGTAATCAGTGGTAAAATAATAGGATCTGCACATTTGGAATGAATGTATCTAACGACGCAAAGGGTTGCGTTCCTTTAAATGATAGGATTGCAAAAGAGACAGCATGGCCTCATTACGGATTCAATAAGCTGCCGTGGACCCACACAACCAAGGTGAATTACCAAGGACTTCTTTAGATTGATATCACTTGAAACGGAGTTCCTCGTTCGTTTAAATAGAGCAACTCAGCAAACTCCTAGCATCCATCAGACATGCAATAATCTTTAATTCCAAATTATAGTCATTTGGCTCTTTACTGTGGTTCAGACACAGAATGCAATTGAACCAACCGCTGGTAAATTCCCTAACTGGTCATCCAGGAGAACACACACACTCAAAAACGTTAAGAGGAATAAAAATATTTTATCGCTAATGCATTATGAATTAAGATAGGATCAATATATTTTAAAGATGTTACCTCTTGCTGTTAGATGCTACTTCTTGCTAATCAGACGACTGTAATTGCTGTTTTCTCTTACAGAACGTCAAAATTAAAAAAAAAAAAAAAAGCAAATGCAATGCAGGTATCGGTAATGATTTATCTACTCTATAAACATGTAGGAATATAGTGAGAAATGTCCAAACAAATGATAAAAATATGAGTGTTTAGATTGGAGCTTTAGTTATGATCATAATGAATTTCTATATGGATCTGGAAAGTTCTGATAGAACAAAAAATGATATTAAAGCAACTGATAAAACCACAAGAAAGAAATAGCAGAGTTATGAAGGAAACTTACGTTCTTATATCCTCGTAAGTTCTTTCAGAAGTTTCTAGACCCCCCCTCCCCTTCGTAAGAGATCATTCAAAATGTTTAGAAATTAGTTACCCAATCTTATATTGAGGTTGTAGGGTTTCCCCCTCAAAATATACAAATCAGCCGCAGAACACAATAAACATTTTTTTTTCATAGATTTTTATGACACAGCAGAAACAAGTAACCCCTCTCTCTCTTTCTCTGTCTGTCTCTTTGAGACCCAGTAGGTTAACATTTCTCCGGCTTTCCCTTCTCGTAATTATAGTGCCGCCTATATAACAGTCAAATTAGGAGTGGAGCTCGTAAGCGCATTTTTATTCGGAAATCCTTCGTAAAATGCAATACTTTTCAAATATGTAAAGCTTAGCTAAGTATCCTGCACGGATGTAGAGAAGATAACTACTCTTTTTTTTGTGTGTGTGTGGGGGGGGGGGGTTAATTTTTATCAACAGTTCATCGATCTTCATACAAATTGATTACTCATAACAAAACTCATGACCTGAACTCAACTTATTTTTAATGTGATTATTATAACACATAAAATATATGAATTAGTCATATGGCAAAGAACTTGTAACATCCCTTCATTCTCGTCGGTCCAAACGAGCTAATCTTATACTTAGGAGTTTTTAGCAGTTTAATGCAGTGACTTGCCATTTCTGTATTGCATCTCTCTAAGGGTATGCACTTTGTGTCATTAGATATGTGTGCACAGGTCCAGTTTGCTTGTTTCTGGGAGAAAAAAATCCTTCTACTTACACATGAGACTGGTTAACTCACATTTATTTCAAAAGCCCTAATGAAGGCTCTTCGAGTCCTCCACGGAATTTGAACCGAGGTTTGTCCAACCAAAGGGCTTCCTCTATATGGGGTGGAGGCTCCCTGATAATATCAGAATATGTAAATATATATGTCTTATTCCAAAGCAGAACAATCCTACAACTGCTAAAATTTTATTTAATAAACCAAACATTCAAGAAATTATTACAAACAAATAAATGCCATCCTCCCTTCACACATTTGTAAATGGTCGCATAAATAAGAAGACTATTATAGAATCTTGTAAACCGTTAGCATTTTCGTAGCGCAAGTTGGTCGGAAAGAGACCTGGATTCAAATCCTGTCGGATGCAACCTTTGTTAAGAGCTTTTCAACCAAAAGTGAGTTCGTCGGTCTCATACGGGATTTCGCTACCGTAAACTCGGATTTTTATATTGCAGAGTAGCTATAAAACACATGAAATAATATAATTATGTACTCTTATATGTTAGTTGCTTTGGCAGTAGTTTAAAGTAATCTACCCCAACCGTTAAGAGATATAATGGGATACTGTTGACAGTTCAATCAAAGATTTCATTACTAAAAAGTAATGCTGGATTAAGTAACTATAACTTAATCTGTTTGTTTACAGTCGTTTAAGGTAAGTGCACACAAAGCTATGCATTTCCTATAAAATAAAAAAAAATTAAGGAAAGAAAATAAAATTGTCGCAATCTTTCTCACTTGAATGAATACAATAAAAAAAAAAATCGAATAATCTACGTTGATCCAATGCTCGCAAAACTCAATTCATACTCGGCTATCTTATTTACAAAGACAACTTCTAAATGTGTTGACCGTGCGTGTTCTACTAGACACGAAGCAAAATTAGTTTTTCCAGGTTCCAACCACGTATTTTGCATTCGGGGTTCTCTAAAAATGAGAAAAAGGCGAATTCTGACAATTTTCCCCGTAAAGTGGAAAAAATTCTTTCCTATTGGAAGTTCTGTGCAATTTTAAATTTAAGAAATCCATTAGGATGGCGCAGGTATGTATCAGACGAAGAATTGAGATTTATTTGGCCCAAACACGGAGCACTAAACTATAATTCTCTGTCTAAGGGAAAAATAAACAGGGATGATATTTTCCCCGTGACGTATGTTTTGCCCCTTATTTCTGCTACTCTTTTCACAGCCTGTGACATTTCCTATCAAAGTAAGTGCTTCTCGAATCTCTGGGCGTCTGAAAGGGGGGAAAGGGGAGGGTTGTTGCAGCGCCTTCTTATTTCCCAGGAGACTCGAGAAACATCAGAGTGTGTTCCGGGATATGCCAAGTCTGCAACAAAGCAGCATGAAGAATCGGCAAATGGGGAAAAAACGAAGCAGGAAAGAAAAAAATAGAGAGAAAAAAGAAAAGAAAGAAACTAAACGATTCAGACAGCATTTCTATTTTCCTGTGCAGAGGGAATCTCATCTGATAGGTTTAGAGAATTGCACTCCTTTAAGAAATGTAAAAATCTACTTCAAATTTCGATAGGGTAGAATATATTCACAACCTTTGTTCATTTAAAGCCAATTTACCGAATCTGATTTTCCTAAAAAGGCATCTAAAATCACCACAACAATGGAATCTGCTAAGATAATAAATTGCTGTCCTGTGTCAACTGAAGACGTTTGGTGAACTGTTCTTTCAGCAGGACCGTGTTCACCTCCCTCCCCCCCCCCCCCATCCTCAGTCTGAGATATTACGTTGGGTGTTTACTTAGGAAGCTTATACTGAAACCCTACGGCCCATAAATACATTCAGTTTATTCATTTAATAAATCAAAGATGCATTCAATTTAAAGATATCGTTAAATTATTTTAGCATTTCGTATTGAAGAATTAAATGCAATTAAATACGTTTAAGACACACAAACAAATTAATCACAGAGCAAAATACAAAGAGGACTAAACATCGGAATGATGCGAAAGTGAAAATTTATTACATTGCTAAATTGAAAGAACATTGAAGGGTCGTGTGCATTAGAGATTTCTATAGCTATAACGATATTACTAGCATAATTAATCAGAATTTAGGTCATTTGTTTTGTTGTATCTCGAAATCTCGCTTTGAACAGTTAAACAATTAAATAGAACTAATGCCAAAAGCTACTAATTATATCCTCAATTTTTAAGACTGATTCTTCGGATTAATTGATGAGATGCTCACATGAAATACGTTCATGACAAACAGAAGTCAGTAATAGAAACGTAATCATAAAAATAACCAGAAGATATTTGCTTTTAAAATGAGAATAAGGAAATTGATGAAGGAATTGTATTTTTTTTTTTTTTTCATATTTTTCACAATGTTTAGCTCAACAATTAGAAATGCGCAAGTCAATTGTTGTGTGGCGTTTTATTTGCAATTGTTGAAAGTCAACTAAACCAGCACGAACAAAATGAAATATAACAATGTTCATCGCAACAATATAAGGAATGAGCTAATCAATTATTGCGTAATTTATTTGAATTGTTGAAGCCAACTAGTTAGAAACAATAAAATGTAACAATATATATAAAGACAAGGAAGATTAGAATGAATTACATTTATACCATCCCTTAACGAAGATCTGTTTATTGTGTGCGAATAATCAAATATTGTTTACGCATATTACGCCTTATCTACATCAGTACAGCTGTATTTCTATAGCATAACACTATAATTGATATTTTTGGCTGCAGATTTCTTGTTTTCTACTATCGTTAGCACGATTTGAAGTCCAGAAAACAAAGAACGCCTTTCTTATCTAAAGGGAAGTGGATAAAAGGCCCTTCGGAAATGCATATGGAGTTAATTGATCTCCAGGCGATAGATAAGACATCCTTTTGAATCCGCTGAATGTGTGTGCTATATGAGAAGCGCTTATTATGTTAAAGAGGAAGCCCATCAATAAAATGGAGGAGGTGTTATTTAGTGACAGTAGCGCTCTCCTGCGGTGGTATTGTTCTCTTGTGGTCGTAACTCTTCATTGTCTCTCTAAGAAGTCAATGAACGAACGAAACGTATTGATCTGAGCATTGATCCGTCCCGGTAACAGAAGAATGCACTTTATCACGGCCTTCCCCCCTATTTCCCGACGTGCATAATAAATTGTTCGCGTGCTGAAAAGAAAAGGTAACGAAGAAAAGTTCATGTTTTTGCTGCACTTTTGTTTTGCCCAAAAGAATCCGGTGGCTAATCACAAGTCGCTGAAGTTTCCGGGAAGAAATTAAAAGTTTTCCGATAGATAACGTTAAGATTGACTGTTTCAAGAGCGGTATTCGTTGAATGCAGTTCATCTGCACGAAAGAATTGTTGAAACAAGCTCAGTTGGATTCATTATTGAACAGCAAGTCGATTTAATCGCCAATGATTTTTGGTAAGGTTGTGGCACTTCCAGTAGGTGGAACATATAAGTCAGGCTAAGGGAGATTTTAATATCAAAATGATGTTAATAACTACTCTAATATATATAAATTTTGTGTAAAAATAAAGTATATAAATTATATATGAAAATTATTAAAACATTTGCAAAAAATAATTAAAAAATTGTTTAAACTAAAAAACACCCTAATTTATAATATTTATGTATTAATAAAATGCTTAAATGGCACTGTTGTGTTGAAAAAATGGGTCTGTTACATAACATTAAGGAAATTGAACATCTATATGTTTTTAGTATGATTTAAAACTACTTGATTATTCGCATATATTGGCAAGTTTCCAAGGTTATCTACATTGTTTTCTAAGTGGGGTTTGTTTGTAGATCTTTCATCAGAGTATCGAAGCAGTCTAATCCTACCTTGTTGAAGGTCCTTCCGGTTCACATTACGACCCAAAATAGCAAAGCTCTTGATATCTCTATTACTCTTACACACATGTTCCTATTTTGTGTCCCTTGATATGTTTTACTGAACACCTTTTGCATATCACTGATCCGCAGTGCCATTGCGGTATCTGCATGCACTCTCATTTATTTTTATTTAAAGCAATCCGTTTGTTTGGAGACATGCTACATTGTACAGATTCCACGATTAATCGTAAAATCTCACGTTAAAAATAAATCAGTCTCCATAAAGACGAAATTCTAAGCTGGCTTTAAGATACATGTAATCTTTACCGTCTCCCCCATGCGTTAAAGAATGAGAATATTAATTTTTCCATAATACCAAGCTTCTCACACAAAGATTGATTAAGGAATTTTCTAACCACCCTCTCTGTGTTATCCTCTGGGGAGATAAGAGAAAAATGCACAGTCTTGAGTTGCTGATTCGGAGAATATCCTGATGTGCCGATGGAACAATGGGTTTATGATATTATCAGGCAGATGAGAGATTCTTTGCCCTTTCTTTTTGGAGGGAGGAGGATCACTACAGCTACAGAAGTGAACAGGATGACAAAGTAATATAAAAATAGCGTAAATATCCTTAATCGGCTGCTCTACAATATATCTCTCCGTTAACAAAGTCGGTTGTTCTTTTGATATCTTAATCGCCATTTCAGTCAACTCCGTTACCCCAATATGGCATTCAGGAAATTCCATAAAAAAACATCTTTCTCTCCCTCTTTCATTCAGCATGGACCGCCAGCTTACAGACGACCATTGGGCGCTTTAGCTCCTGATACTGGTTTATGATGTGAGCAGATGAAGTATCCGATTAGAGATGGAGCAGGTGACAGCTTCATTTGATGCTATCTGGCAAAGGCATCTTTGAAAAATAGCTGAGCAGCAAAAATCCTTTTTCCGATCTACTGACTTGTAATTATAGCATATGGATTTTTTTACAATTTATATGAAATTAGATTAGTGTTGACCGTGCTGGATGATTGTTATTAAAGGTAACGTGAAAAGAGTTCTTGAAGAAACACGATTTGAAAGGAAGTCTCCTTATCTCAATATAATACGTGGAATGTGATTTTTGACTTTCACGTCATTCGGAAATTTAAATAATGTTGTGCTAAGAGGAGCGGTACGAAAATAATGCTTCCTATTCTTTTTTTTTTTCCTCAGAAAATATAATTTATTCGATAATGACTTTTATATGGATTAATTCATCTTTTGCGAACAATCCATCATTTTTCAACGTCTCCATCATTCTGTAAACACTTTGACATCTCTGAGTAAGACGCTGTATGCGGATTTTGTAAAAGTCTTCACCCCCGATGGCTCTTCACAAACAGTTTAAATCTACAAAATGACAGCGTGCTTTCTTCAGAGGGCCAAACAGGTCGTTAGCCAGGTGCCAGATCGGCGTAATGAGTGATCATTCCACCCAAATGTTGCAACATTTGTGCGCAGATTCGTGTAAGGTGACGTTATCATGGAGAAGAAGATCTCATTTTTTTGTTGGATCCCACTCTGCGAAAACTTTTCTTCAGTTTCTGCAGCGACTCCACTTACCGTTCTCAACTGAATGAGGTGCCTTTCTTCCCCAGTAAGAATTCAAGGACTCTCTGCTTCGTGTGTGCATCTAAAATAGCCGCCATTTTGAACTAGTACTGGACTGCACTCATAAGACCAATATCAGCGCAACTCTGTGGTGAAACTAAGGACTATAGCAACCCACAGAGTAATGTTTTCAGGACATCAGGATGGAGTATTATCAGTATTTTGGGTAATTTAATTACTGTATTTTTTTTATTATTAAACCTAATTGGTTGTTTAATTTAAAATCTTCCTCTGGAAGAGCTGGAATTGAAAGTGAGGGATACAAGAAGAGAGAGAAAAATTGATCTCCGGTAATTTTGCTTATTAACGTTTATAAATGCCTAAGACAGAACTTTGATTTTCTTGTTAATGTCATGTATTATGAAATGTACACTTAATTATTGACATACAGCAGAAGTTATATATAAAGATAAATACATTGGACATTCCTCCATGTATAAAACGTAATATTTTTTGTTGTCGTTAAATACACTCTAAAACCAGGAGCAGTTTAGAAAAACCAATCACATACGCACGCACAAACGAAAAGTTTTTAAAAATGGTTGACGTTATCTCAATAATCATTTAACTGGCTTTCAAATAAAGTTACCTTCGAAATCTTTAAGGTACCTAATAAGATAATAGAAATCCACTAATCAATATCGATTACATCAGTCTTATTTTTAAAAGCTTTCTAAGTTTTACAAGTCGGCCAACTTAGAAAAGTTGGCCAACTTTTAGAAGTGCTCCGAAGCTTCTCTAGCAATTAATCAGTTCGTTGAAACCGAGGATGTAGATTGGAAGCAGGTCAAATACCCCATGTTTACAGTTACTGCGTTTTAAAAGTTTCAAGGACGACAAAAGTAGATTTTGTAGTACACAAAGTGATTTTTAAAAGAAGATTAGTCAGCGCAACAAAATACTTTTTTATCCCCTCCCCCTTGTCTAAACAAACAGAGAGAGGAATGTGTGTGTGTCAGAGAGAGGGAGAGATTCTTAGCTTACTAGAAACATACCAAGTCTGCACACTTTTCTCAAACAACAGACTTGTTTACGGGATTTTCAGTTCTGGACAGCCGGGGTACCATCATCCCCTGAAGTGTTCTATATCTGTAGATCTGGATTCACGGGACCGGTCTGCCTGTTTTTGAGAGATAAAAAACTCGAGTTTTGGGAAGAAAAACTGATATCATAGACGGGAATCGAACCCAGGTCTTTCCGACCAGCTTCCGTAGCTCAATCGGTATAAACTTTATACCAACTGAGCTACGAAAGCTGATTATCTTCTATCTTATCATTCAGTCACTATCACTTCCTTCGAGAGTATTGTCTATATGGCAATGCTTTATTGAATAATTCCAAGATTCGACTTCACTGCTTTGTGTTAAATACATAACATTTTTTAATGTTAGAAACCTTTCTCTTAGTTGATTTCATCTCCCCCCCCCCACACACACAGTGAGTGAGAGTGTGTGTGTGTGTGTAGTATGAGGTTTCTGTTAGCCTTCATTAATAATTCATAACCAAACTATTTTGATAGACAGATTTTTCTTTAAGTTCATCTTACACGCAGCAGCCCATAAATTTAAGTCTCTATCCGTCTGCAAGATAATAATCAACTGCAGAAACTCGGGGATCTGTTTTAGAAACCATCCTGGATCAGTAACTCTACCCCCCCCCCCTCTCCTGCGCTCTACTCTCTCCGCTCAGGTGCATCTGGTCTTTTTTATCATTCACGTGTAATCCTCTTTTTTACTTCCACAGTCATATATTGAGAAGATAAGATATTGTTCATTAATGCATCATATACTCACAGATGCGCTAAATGTGTCTTCTAATATTTATTTAGGGAGGGGGGGGGGGGCAGAGAGAGGAAAACCAGAACTGCTTTCGAAGACCTTGTCAATGTCAAAATGCATATCGTTTACCAGATTAAAATAATAACACTGTGATACTTACATCTAAAATATGTAGTTAAAACTCAATGGACAATAAACATTTATATTCAGTTGGAAGAACTTTTTATTCTGTTTTCTTTCGCTTACTTCTTCAACTTGCACGCTATCATTCTCCTCAGACTACCAACTCGACGTTTGTGCGTAGGCCTAACCATATACAAGGAAATTCTTACTAAACAGTTATGCCGGTTGAAATGATTCAAATTACTTCTTGCGATGTGAAATATTAGCTCCTATACGGTGTAACGCTAGTAGATAAATGACATTTGATAACATGCATTTCCCTACCGTGTGTGTGTCCTGTCGTCTGTCAAAAATACCAGCGCGTATTCACTTAATTAGAACAGCGGCTTTGAGCGCACCCACGTGACAAGACTGTAGTGCACGTGCATGTGGTTAGAGGGAAAAAAAAAAAGTGTGGGTGAATGTGGGGGATGCGAAGAAAAGAAAGGTTATCAGCGAATGTGCACGACATTTTCAGAAAGAACATTAGCGGTAGAAAATGCACGCTGGGAGCAAAGAATCGGGGTGAGCGGGCTGGTTTTTGTCATAACCTCTTGAACCAGTTCATCGCTGGAAGCATTCGACCTCCAAAGCTGACACTAAACAACGTTTCTTCTTGGTTATCTTTCTTAAACTAAACTTAGCCTCGTTCTTTCCCGCATGCATCTACTCCCCACGCAAAACTTACAACTGTTTTGGTTAATTTTGTTTGTATTGTTTTTGGTTTCGTTTTGTATTATTGTAGCTCATAAAATCAAATTTTAAAAATAATTGCAAACAAATCCATTCGCAAAGCATTGCGAAAAAATTAATCTAATAATTATTATAAAAATAAAATTTAAAAAATAAATAAAATTAAACGAAAATAAAAAATTATCGAAATAGCTCTTCTACATAAATTTTAAGCTCTTCAATAAAAAAGCAATTATTACGTCATCAAAATTAATTAATTGTTAAACTCATCCTTTTTATTTATTTCTTCACAAATAATGTTGTTAACCAACAATGAATTGCAATCTCCAATCTGTTGGTGGTCTTGTAAAATTTATCGTAAAGAAACAAGGTAGTTATTAGAGAGAAAAGAAACGACAATTTCTTTGCCACCAGTTCAGTAGGTTAAGGTCGAGTAGAGTCGACGTTTCAAGTCGTTATGTCTGCCTTCGCCTTTAATACTCTTCAGACAATAAACTTTATGGCCTGTTACTGAAGTGAATGCCCCAGCGAAGCCATAAAGATGCACACCGTTGCCACAAGGAGAAGGAGAGAGAATTTATAACTTCATGATTCAGTTATCTTAATAACCGCTAAGTTAACTGTCTTCTCCGACACAGTGGCCATACGTAAGAAAGCTCGTAATCATTGTTAGCGTTTATGTCGTATGTTCAAGTACTTATAATATAGTAAACTTGCCGATCGATAGCCTCTGTTAATAAGAGAATTTCCCATTTGGTTAGTAGCTTGTTTATGCTAGAAATGCGTATTTTTTATTTTTTTCTCCCCGAGCTTAAATGGATTTTATAATTTTTTTTTGTAGTTAAGCGAAATTTTAATCGATAAATGACGACAATTATACGTAATATTTTATTGCAAATTGCTGAAATACATCGTGTAAACGATGTAAACACCAGCATTAAAAAATGTATTTTTTTTAATGTTAGAAATTTGAAAATGTTTTTCATTTGAAATTTTAAAATGTTTTTATAAATAAAATTCATTTATATAAATTAAAATGGGAAAGTGCTGTTGAGGGATTACAGTGGTGTGAATATTATAACAGTTCAAAATTTCGATTAAGTGGTTAAATATTTAATATTTTTATTTAATATTTATTTAATAAAAGTTAATAATATTATAAATTAGGTTACGAAAAAAATTAATAAAAAATAAAAGTTAATAATATTTAATATGAATTCAGCATTAATCTTTCTTCCTTCTTCGCAACCTTTAACCCATCTACGATGTTTAGTAGAGTATAAGTTTTCAACGTATTGCGCGGAACGAATGCAACCAAATTAACAACAAAACTAAACCGAAACTGTATTGTACACATTCCGATCATCGCTTCATAAATTGCCAATAGATGGCGCAGCACTCGCCAGTTCCCTAATTGGATATTCTGAGAGACAGTCTGTCTCTTCAAGGAAATTATTCAGTCGTTATCATTATTAGCATCAGATTCTTCATTGTTCTAAAATGCTTTCTTCATTTACAACCATTCATTTTAAAGATTTAATCCCAAAAATCTAGCGATGTAATCTGAAGATTTTAAAGATTATCTCTCATTTTCGGAATTTCCTGGTATTCAAGTGCACTTACAACATAAGTGAAGTCTTCATTATTCTAATATTTGCCGCCGCGATGTTATCAACTTTCTTTTTTTCAAATCTTTCCTCTATAAGCAACTTATGAAGATGTATAAGGAAATAAGCTGTCAACAATATCCGGAGAGAGAGAGAGAGTAACAGAGTAATACGCCATCATCATCAGCATTGATACCATCAACACAACAAAGAAACTTTCTCGCCGTTACCTAAAACAGGAAGAAGAAGAAACGAAGCATATCTAAACATCAAATAATCTTTCTGGAATTAAGGAATCATCTACGTATTGATTTCCTTCTTAACAATGGTGAATCGAGACAGAACGGCGCATGCAACCTTCAGCTCGAGAAACCGCACTAGAATAACAATGCTTTGAATGATACTGCATGTATATAAAAGAGTCTGTGGGTTCACATTAATAGCTTTGTTTTCTGTCAATGATAAATGTGCGCTGACAAGAGGACTAATCAGTCTTTTAGTTCACACTATTATTGGGGGCTCGTTACAGGATTGGTGGCGTTGTGGTTTTGGACATAGAGGAGTGTAAATATACCTATTCACATGCCAATGGAGATCTAGACGTTCTGAATTTTCTCACTCCGTACTTCTCTCCCCCCACTACTTCATGATGGCAACTAATTCTTTCTTCCATGCCTCGCAGGGTCGATAGATGTCCGCTTTGTCGTCCCCAACGACTTTGAGACGCAGTACACGGTTCGCTAGCTTCTTTGATTCTTTCCAACAGCTCTGACTTACTTGAGAACGAGGATAATATGCACGGACGACATGAACTGAGAAGATACGAATTTCCCCCTTCCACGCACAATTCCCCTACTATTTTTTTTCTGTTCCTGTCCCCTTTTCAGAAACAAGCTTCCTATTGGTCTCTAGAGGAAACAGTTCTTTCACATCAAAGAAGAATTTCGACGCCCCGTTCTTATCCCCCAGTTCTTCAAGTACCTAGCAGGGCACACGTGGGCGTGCTAGCTCGCACTCCTATCGTACATTTCTGACTGACCTATTTAAAATGAGAAAATCATAGGGTTCTTCAAAGACGCAGTGCAGATACTGGAATAATGTTCCGTTTTTTTTTTTTTATTTCCTCTTTTTTTTTTTTAAGCCAGGATTTTTCTCAAGGACTTTTTTGTCCTTCAGCAATTGTCGTCAACATAAGAATCTAACGAAGGGTGAAAAGCGTCAAGTTTGCCCCGCTGAACCGTAAACGTTGATGATAAATTAAAAGACAACTAAATTGGATAATTTGATTTTGCAAAGAAAATTTCTTTCTCAAAGTGACCCTCTCTGATGTTCGTACTAATTAGTTTCGCGATGGAATTTAAAGGTTGGGTACTCTCTGCTTATCTCTCCTCCCTTCTTTTATTAGATAATTATTAAGAACTGAATTGTAACTTTAGAGTGAAAACTAAAAACATATTTCAATCTTTGAACGTATCCATGAAATGAATTAGAAATATTCATCACTATAATTTTATTTGAGATGGTTAGAATTTTTCACCTCGAACCATCTCTAAAATGAAAAGTTATGAAAATTCATGAAAATCATGAAAATTATGAAAATTATGAAAAAAAATCATGAAAATCATAAAAAATCATGAAAATTCGTGAAAATTATGACCATCATGTAATTTTCATCAGCATGTCGAGTGACACCAAATTGATTTATTCGATATGCCGATGAAAATTATTACAGTTTATCGTTTAAAAATGATACCATTGAGAATTTCAAATCTTTAGTACGAGAAGAAAAAAAAGCAGGTTGATCTTATTTGGCTCTAATCTCACTGTATTTCCCACTCAGACTAACTCTCTTTTCCCCTGTCTCTTTCTCACATACGCAAGCAATAAAGTTGTAAACAAACCACATACTGAAAAATTAAAGCACACAAGGCGAAAATTGCATTACTGGTCCCACTTCAATAAGATTTCAAAGCTCAGAGCATCTAATGTGAGTGCACGTTCATCTTTGTTGCAACATTGCGATGAACATTTTATAGCCTTGCCAAATGAGGCACAAGCAAAGAAATTTTAATAACATTTCCACTATTAATGTTATATTAATAATGCGCGCATGTGCTAAAATATGCAAATAGCAGAAACATTGGGAAAGGAACGGTCTTTGTAATAGGCTGTACTCTTATATTAAAGGAGTGCCCTCTATCGGCATGAATGAAAACTTCGAAGTTCTCGTTAATATTAAGTACATTTAGGCTTAAGAATGGTGAAGTTTAAATGCACTCTAATATTTAGCAGTCTATAAAATATTTTTTGCTTACAGAGTTTTTTAATAAATTGGTCATCAGCACAAAGAAAGCGACGTTCTATTTATAGCAGTTTCCATGAAGTTTACGTAAGGAACTGACTAGCAAATCGTAGTCAAACTAGAATTCTTCCCGAGAATAAAGTTGGCAACGTGGCTCACAATGGCTCTCAAAAGCCATTAACCTTCTCCCTTCCACTTCCCCAGAGAGGGGGAAGAGTAAAGATCCTAAGCATTACGAAATTAGAGTTGCATTACCAGTATAATGGAGTCCGGCCAGAAGTAATTAATAATGAACTTCAGAAAATCTGTAGAAGTGATATTTCCATTTCTGTGCCATTATTCAGGATTAACAACAGCCTCATTTACTTCGAGAATGAGTGCAACTTAAATTGCTCCCATCAAGGAACATGATAAATAATTTCATTGTAATCGTGGCCTTTTTAATTTCAGGGCATTCTATTAATTAGGTACCGAATGCAATGAATTCCTTGCATACACAACTGGATATCATAAATACACAAATTAACTTCGTCTCTTGGGCAATCAAGCAAGCTACCAAGCATTAACTTCTACGGCACAAATTGTAATGCTCCATATAGACATAATTAGTGGGATTCGCCTAATGTCTAATTTGGATATTACAAAGCCAAAATTGACATTGTACTCGCGGTTGCAATTTCGCCAATAGAATATATAAGATGGATAAAGAATTATCTCAGAAAAAGAGACCTGCATTGAACTAGTCAGTTATTTATCTTACGAACTTTATGTTAATGCAGTGTTTTAATATTCAGTGTAGTAAACAAAATGCATTCATGAGCCTGTTTCTGGCCAACCAGATTGCACGACTGGGTGGAAATTGGCCAGTAGTGGAGTTATCCGAGTATGAGATCGTTTTCATGAACATACCTACGTGTCTGAAACGATCCAAGTAAGAATTGGTGGTCAGTAATGGGATTAGTAATAGTTTGATGTAGTTAACGTGATTACAAGAGAAAGCAGAAAACGACTTCTTCCCGGGAGAATTGTGATAAGGAATGTTGCCACCCTTAGAAGACTGTTGTAGCCCAAGATAACCAGATCTTAATAATGCTCACCTTAAGAGATGTCGTCCTTGTGTATATTCTGCGAGTTTAATGCCCTTCCCAACTTTGCTACCTCTAAATCTACATTCATTCGTCCTTCCAACCGAAATGCGTTATCTTTTTTTTTTTTTTTTTTTTAACTTGGGTTTCTTACCTCAGCAGAAATAGACAAACCAGTCGGTGAAGTGTCAAACACTTCTATGGTCCGCATATAACCTTTAATTTTCTAAATGTCCGCGTTGTTAGCCGAGTGGCTTTGCGCTTGGCAACCATGTTCCTGGGAAAGGAGTGTCCTAGGTTCGATTCCCGTCGACGACATAAGGAGCTTAAGGATCTTTCTCAGCCATAGCCAAGTTAGCAGGTCTTGGTTGTGGTTTTCTCCCCAGTTTATTTGGGGATTTTCATCCCGCAAGCAGGCAAACCGGCCCCGTGAACCCACAGGCTACAGTCATAGGATATAGTACTTAATCCCTCATTGGGAGGGCTCAACCAATCCTAAGGAGGCAGTCAAGGAACGGGGGAAACCCCACACGAATAAAAAGAAAACTTTCTAAATGTATATTTCTGACTTTAAACCAGGTACCCAAACTTCAATTATTATTTGGAATTCTGAGTTTTGGTTCTTTCCTGTCCTTTATTACTATATTCTTGGTATCTGACCTCTAAATGGCATTCAATAATCTCCTCTCACAAACCCATTGATAAGTTAAGCGGATTCCTAGTTATAAACCCATTGATATTTAGTCAAATAGTTCTTTAGCAGTGATTTAATATATATATATATTATGGCTATTTATATTTAGTGACAACGTTGAAATAAGACACACCGGACAACATTTGTATGATTCTTGAATAGAGGAGCAATCCTGATAACAGGTTTCAGATGAATGGGATGGAAACTGAGTCAATGTACTGGATGTTAGAATTTTGGAAGGATGGAGTATTTTCGTATACTGGATGTATACAAAACTTCCATTCCGTGTATAATATCCAAGTAGCTTACAAATATTTGTATAATAACAACTATAACGATTGCGTAATGAATCAAAGGAAAAATTCAGCCTACAAACTGGCATTGTATGTGCATGTACTTACAACATTTAGCTTATCTTAATTAATTCATTAATTAAAGTTTTTTAGATGTCTTAATTTTTTCTTCAAGCCCCTCACTCCATCTTATAGTTAAAATAGTTTAATTTTTGCGTAATCATTTAAACAAAGGGGGGGGGAATGGGAACTTAATTCCCTCCTAATTACTCAAGGTATTCAGAAATAACTGTCTATTGGTGGAGATTTCATTAGTGTCGCTCTGGTGCACACACCGAGGACGCTTGTCGTGGAAAACAAGGGGGGTATAAAAAACAAAAGGCACCAACAAAAAAAAAAAAATGCTTTTGCAGTCTTGGTGTATTAATTACCCACGTAATTTATGAGGCGGTCGTTATCTTGCCAAGAAAGGCTGCAGCAAGCAAAGGCAAATTCGGATTGACTACTTAAAATTGCAAATAAAGAAGGTAGTAATTAATCAGAAAGGATTCTCAGAGACGTTAAAAAAAAATAAAATTAAAACGAAAAAAGAAGGTAATTTATCTGTGCAGATCACATTGAATCACACTTCTGAGAGTTTGGCTTCGTCTCCGCAATTACGTTTGCGGTAAAAGCGTGTTGGGGGAAAGTAAAAGAAAACAAAGTTGTTAGAGGAACTAATGAAAAGAGAAAACCGGAACATTTCCATTTTCACGCGTTAAATCGAGCAGTTTTCGACTATTTTCAACTCAACGCCCTTCTTTGCCAAATAAAAATGCTAATACAGGAGGGGAAGTCCCGTAGGGATGTTGAATCCTACGCAAATCAACATTCATGAAGTTTTTCAAAAACCGAATCAATGCGTTCATGTTCTTACAAACGTAATTATTATTCTTGTTAAAATAATTATTATTATTGTTGCTAGGAACTTGATGAACAAGATCAAAGGTGAGTTGCCCCAAACACCTTTGATCTTATTCTTCAAGTTATTAAAATGATACAACTTGAAGATATAACTATGGCAACTCAGAGCAACTAGCTCTGAGTTGCCATAGGGATAAAGCCTTATCAAGGAAATAAAGTCGAGTCATTATCAAACAGTAGTAGCCTGTAGAATTCTGTGTTGGTAGATATAAAGAATATTACGGAGGATCAGATTTCCATGAATACCCTTTAGGCCATTTATTCCCATTTTTAAATGTGTGATGACAGAATGAGTTATATCGGTGAACAATCTTAGACCCCCCCCCCCCCAATCCGAAGGATAAGACCGAACAAATAGGGTGGTTATCATATTATCAGAAATGCAATCTTTATAATGTCTGTTGGTCAGACTTCCATTCTCTTGCAGAGAACCACGCATTTGACTACATAACTCTTTTTAAAAAAAAAAAAATAAATAAATAATAGACTTCTGGTTCTGAACCTACGTTTTACAGTCTTAAAAAAACCAGGTAGTCGACAGTAAACATGCAATTTGAACTTTTATATAATTAGGCAATAAGGTGGACTCATGAATTCATTTTTTTTTATTTTCTCTGTAAAACTGGATTTTTTAAGTATATTTTTTCTTCTTCTTTAGGTATAATGTCCGAGACCCACATTCTTGAGTGCTGCATCCAAAGATGAAACCAAAGGAGATGCAATCTTCATGGTGGATAAGGAATAATCTTAAATACAATACCGATCGAGCAGGAAATATACCGAGTGTTATTGAAAATATTAAATTTTAATCTTATTGCAAGCAACTGTAAAGGAGTATGTGTGAGATTTCTCTAGGAGAGAGAGACAGAGAGAGACTAATGAACAAAGATTTCATATTTTTCATTCACTTTTTCAGATGTCGCTGTGATCTAATTTTAGTTAGCGTATTACATATGCTAATTTACAGGGGGGAAGGGGAGAGAAATGGTTCGCCTGTTACGACAAGTAGCAAGCCTACTTCATGATATCGCGAACAGAATTGCTACTGATATTCGATCGATATTGTAACAGTGTTTTACAGAGCAACGAGATTTAATGTATCAAACAACAAAAGGTAATTACATGCATTACACGATTCCGTTTTTTTTTTTTTTTTTTTTTTTTTTTATGACTTGATTTGGGATGGCTTCGTTTGCTGGCAGAAGTGACACCCACAAATAAAACCAGTCCAGTAGTAAAGGCTCTTATCATTAACTTTGTTCGCCTTAACAATGGAATGCATGCGGCACCCACTTACATTGCGCCGATTACATCTTACCAGCAGCACGAGCTGTTCAGAAATTTAATGATGCAACTTCATCGTCTCTAAATATCTTTAAAACTGTTACATGCAATTTTTTTTTGTGTGTGTGTGTGTGTGTGTGTGTGTTTCTGCTTGTAAAGTTAGGAACCAGTTTTCTTTCATGGGAATAGCGGGTCTGCTTACGTCTGTCAAGTTGCACTATTTAAGTAGTCAAGAACGAAATAGGCGATATATTTTAAAACAAAATCGTCCACAGAAGAAGCTAGTGCGCGTGCGCACTAGCTTCTTCTGTGGACGATTTTGTTAATTATATACAATTATATACTGTGTTAATTATATACAATTCTATTCAGCAGGTGTTAAGTAACGAGAGCTCAAAAACAACAAAAACTCAGTTGTTTTAAAGTATGCAAAATCGAAGTGATGTATGCATAATGAGACATTAGGTCAATTTAGACTAACTCACCTGATGACTAATGCATTACTTGGTGGTATAATCAGCTTAGTTAATTAATTGTGACTGTTGATTGGTTGAGAAATGTAAATCTAGAGGTCGTCCTAGAACCTTTTTTGGATACCCATCTCCAAATTCGTAGTCGGGTAGAAAAAACCCAATTGGTAACCACCTTGTAGTCCCGACATGACGATCTGAAGTTTTTCCCTGTGCATACACACCCGTAAGGCTTATAACCGGTCGGGTATCCTTGACTTCCGAAATAATTTTTACAATATGATAATTAACCTTACGCCTATATATTGCGTGTGTTTTCCAAGTCCGTTTGCAAGATGAAAACATTTCTGAATATCAAACCCTTATCCTCCATACGACATACTTCACCTTTATTTGAAAAGCCTCTATAAACATTCGTGTCCTAGACGGAAACTCGAACACAGATCTTTCCAGCTAAAAGACATCATTGACATCGACTGTACTACAGAGGATCAAATAAAAATTTAAAAAAAAAATACACTTCCAATTATCATTTATCATTCCAAACTAAAATTACCTGTTAATTATATAAATTGGATATTATATAATTATATAAAGTATGAATATTATTTATTCTTTGACCCAAATACTGTCTGAAGTATCCTGGGAAAGTCAATGATTTTTAAAAAAATCTCTTAAATATCAAAACAACATTCTCTTACCCTTTTTAATGTTCCTTGTAAGAATCAATATCAAAATATTACGATAATACAAAAGAAAGAAGCAACAAAATGCCGAAAATCGCTCTTATTGTTTTGTACATTTTTATTCAAGTGTGGCTTTTCTAAACCTAGCTCTGCATCTACGTAATCACATGTTTTTCCTCATCGCAACCATTGTTACAACAACCATTGTTGCTAGAAGCTTCCTGTGAAGCGTGAATTTGGGGAGGTTGCTATGAAACGGTTGTTTAGGTAACGATTACGAGCAGTGACACTATCTTAATAGTAGCGTTATCTGTATAATTAACATTCATTATCAGGCCATTAGTGTATAAACACCAGCTTATCTCTGGGCAACCAGGTATAATCTGAGCTTGATTACTGAATTAATTTCTTTACTCATTTCGCTCTCTCTTCCTTTCCCCTATAGATTTTCTGTCTGCAGATTAATAAATATAGGCTTAGTCCCAGTTTGAAACGGTTCTGTAAGCCACTATAGAATTATCATAATGAATTCCGTAAAGGATCATTGGAATGCCACTGCCAGCATGAATTATGGGAATCACATTCATGCTTTGCTCACAAGAATACATTTCCACAACTATAAGGAATATATATTTAAATGTGCTGTTCAGAGCTTCGCCTTTTAAAACTATTTTATGGATTCCAGGGAAACATAAGATTTATGGACGAGCAAAAGAATTTTAAATCAGGATTATGCAAATATTAACTTTGAAAAAAAGATTTCTTTTTCTTTAAGACTTTTCCGTTCCTAAGAAAGAGAATATATTCGCGTCTTTCTATTGTAAGCAATAAGCAGAGGTTATTTACTTCTTTGTCTGCTTCCTGGACTGCGTGGGTTTTGTAGATGATTTCGTATGTTAATGACGGCCTCAACTCGCACTGTAGTCATTCAGTTCAAATTAATAAGAATGATTTTAGAGCCTTAAAGTGACTTTGATGCATTTCGCTTAATATATTTTGCTATTCATGAGTACAGTGAGGGATAATAAATGATGTTAGGAGCGTAAAGAAACAAAATACCGTTTGTTTATTATAGCGTAGTTAGTGTATAAATTACTGTAACATTTATTAAAACCACCCCATACTCGTATGTACATTTAGGATGAATCTTTAAATAATGTCTATATTGGGGAAAATATTCATCTGATTGGTAATGGATTTGATTATTTACGTGGAAGCAACACATCTATGCAAAAATAGGCACCTACCTATTTCTTTCAATTAAGAAGGGCAATGCGCTAATATTAATTAACATTGTTTAAAAACAGTGCAATGCACACAAAATAATAAACAAATGTTTTTCAAAAGTAATAATGGAACTATTTAACCTAATCAAAATGTTAGGAGTTGGTTGGAGATTAGTTTAAATAAACGATATGAATATATTTGCGAAAAAATGTTGATTCGATTAGCAACTGGATTGTTACTTATGTGCAAGAACTCATCTACGCAAAGATAGGCAACTGCCTTTTTTTTTTTTTTTTTTTTTTTTCATTTAGGAAGGACGATGCGCTAAATATTGTTTGAAAATAGTGCAACGCAAATAAAATAAAAACGAATTATTTGGAATTATTTAAGTTAATCAAAATGTTAAGACTTGATCCAAGAACTAGTTTAAATAATAATAAGATTATATTTATGAAAATTTTTTATTGGATTAGTAATAGAATTGATTAGTTTTTATCTCTGCTGTATTAATTATTTTAAATATTTCGTGAAAGAATTGTTCATGGATCTTCGATAACACGTTTGTTTAATGTCAGTTGGAAAATGTAAAAAGATATTTGCATTATAAATAGTTCATTAAATCAATTAATGACTTTTGCAGTTCATCATTAAAGAGAAAAAGAACAACAATAGTCTCCAGCTATTATAGAAACAAGAGTTTAATATGAACAACAACAAAAAAAAAAAAAAATAAAATAAAATAAATACTGGCTTAAAGGGGCGAAGCAAGAATTCTTTTCATCTTCCTCGTTATCTGTAGAGGACAGTGTTACCCTCCTGCCATGATCAGAGCTATAAAAGCTTTGATCATGGCAGGAGGGTAACAGCAATAGCCAAGCCTCAGTTAGAACTTCATTGGCTACAGCATTGCCATCCATTACCCTCCAAGGGTTATTAATCACCGATGTTTAAGTAAAGGTGAACTCTAAAAATTCGGACGATCCCTAGACCACTTCATAGTGGCCGAAAGACCGTCCATATCTCATTTCAGCGTTGGTTCCACTCAGTGACGGGCTGCCCCACCACCGCTCATATTCCGAAGAAAAGCATTCACCGACAAATCCCCTAACCGGGCCGTGCTGGAAAACACTTTTCCCGGAGACTCAAATTGCTCCCTTAAGGCAAAAACCTTAAGAGAGCGAACTCAAACTCTCGACGTCCCAGGGGGTAACAGCAACAGCCGAGCCTCAGTTAGAACTTCATTGGCTACAGCATTGCCATCTATTACCCTCCAAGGGTTATTAATCACCGACTATGTAAGTAAAGGTGAAATCTCAAAAAATCGGACGATCTCTAGGCCACTCCATAGTGGGAGAAAGACCGTCCTAAACTCAGCGCTGGTTCCACTCAGTGACGGGCTCCCCGACCACTGAGCAGAACCGCTCATATTCCGAGGAAAATAATTCACCGCAAGTACCCCTCAGCGGGCCGTGCCGGAGAACACTTTCCCCGGTAACTCAAAGTGCTCCCTTAGGTCAAAACCTAAGAGAGCGAACTCATTTACCCAGGATAACAGCAACAGCCGAACCTCAGTTAAACTTCATTGGTTCAGCATTGCCATCCGTTACCCTATATGGGCATCTCATATAAAATCAATCACCGTATGTGTAAGTAAAGGTGATATCTCAAAAATATCGGACGATCTCTAGGCCACTCATTCGTGGGCGAAAGACCGTCCAAATCTCAGCGTTGGTTCTACTCGGTGAAACTCGAGTACCGAGCAGAACCGCTCATTCCGAAGAAAATAATTCACCGGCAAGTACCCCTCAGCGGGCCGTGCCGGAGAACACTTTCCCCGGTAACTCAAAGTGCTCCCTTAGGGCAAAACCTAAGAGAGCGAACTCATTTACCCAGGATAACAGCAACAGCCGAACCTCAGTTAAACTTCATTGGTTCAGCATTGCCATCCGTTACCCTATATGTATGGGCATCTCATATAAAATCAATCACCGCATCTCACGGTCGATTAACTCACAGATGGTCGCATGAACAACAAACGAAATAGAAACAACACACGTAGAAAATCTCTGAAGTAAGCAAAATATGTGAAGTATGAAATGGTGAGAAACTGTATTAATTTTTATTTATTCAATACTTTTATTCTGTTAAAACGAACATAAAAATTTACCTGAATATTTATTTTACATTTCTTTTATATAGATCAAACAACTAATAGACATAACAAATTCGCCAAATAGTTTTAGATGCTTTACTTGTAACTTTAACCAGCTGAAACTTCATCACGTTCTCCAAGTGACGAAGCAGCATCTTAAGCACTGTTATTGTCTTGTCCGGGTTGGAGGCTAATATTAGGGTCTTAAAAAGCCCCCCCCCCCTTCTCTTTCTCTCTTACACACACATAAACATAAACCTTTCGTGTTGCTTACGCAGAAATTTACTACCAGCATCGTATTCGGTACCAACAATCATAGCAGCACCAACAACCATTGCAATTGCTCACTTTATACTCCTTTACCGTGATAATAAACAGAAATTATTCCTCCCCTTAAAGGATTAAAATCCTTAATAAGTGGAAATGATAGATATATTTAATGCCATGAAAGAATCGACAATCCCCTAAGTAGTAAATATATACATTTGCACTAATAGAAACAAAGGGACGTCAGATATAATCTTTAGGCATAATTTTACCTAACTTAATCTCTTAAACAGCATCTCCGTCTCCCAATGTAATGACAATATTCAAACTAAATTAACAGGAAATACGAAAAGAACTGCTATAATGAAGTAGGATTTTGTTGCACTCTAGCGCCTAACCGTAAAATTGACCAAGACATTCACTTATGGGATACTAACCAAATTCAGTTTACTTCAGAAGTCGCATGTCACTGCTTTGTTATTGAGTTTAAATAAGTACTGAAACGAAAAAAAATCAAATAATGCTAATTAATTGTAAAAATGTGTAATAATTAGCATTGTAAAAATAATGCTAATTATTTTTACAAAACAATCAATCCCACTCCAGTGGCAACACAGTATACCATTGTCATTATTGGGACTAGCCACTTAAGAATGGATAGGTAGGCATAGCATCGATGTCTACAGATAACCAGAATCTTTCATACACTTCTATTGTGAATCAGATACGTTGAACGTAGAGAGAGATCACTCTAGACACTTTTTATTTCACCAGTGTCCAAATCACTTTCCTTAAATTATAGTATATTTATTTTTGCCTGTTCATTCAGCTTTAGTCTTTGCTCATGCTGTAGTGGATTAATGTTTAATAATCACTTTCACATAAAACTGATTTTTAAAAATTGGTTAAAAAAGTTTTAAAAAAACTTTTAAAATAATGATTATAACATCATTGTTTTCCTAACTATTATGAATGGAACTCATATATCTGTAATAATCCATTTATTTCTTATATTTTTAAATTAATACAGAATGAATTGAATAGCACTAACATTGAATATATTAAGAAATTGCTAAAAAATTGCATTATGACGTCATTCTCATAATAACCGAGCCATCCCGTATATCCTTTATCCTCCGTATCTGCGCGCCACTTCAGCTATTGTACATACGACCCCTTAACTCGTGGTACATGCAAGTAGAGTGGGCTAACCCAATGATTTTGCAACAACCGTGTTGCATAATGTACAATTATATTAACTGGGTAAAGCTACTTATTCCTAAAAGATATCGTTACCCTGGAAATCGCTGGTCACGCTAGGGAAACATCACCATCGTAATGCAGAGAAGACGTATTGCGTAGTCAGCACGCAGCTTAGTACCAACAGATGCTCCTCTCTTTGACCGTGCAGTTTGTCTCTGTTGAATGAACTCTGTTCCAGGGCTACGCTTACCAACTTGTATCTGTAATTTGCTATGCTAGTTACACTGTCTACTTGATTAGTTGTGTCTGGTTTCTGTGTTTGGGAAATCCTTATAATTTATGGGCGCTTTCCGTTTACAAGATCTAATCTAATAAACGCGCCTGGCGATTCCACATTTCTCTAGAATAAACCTAATTTACTAACAAAATGCCACTGTTTAGGGCAACATCGGGTGTAGGACAAAATAACTCCATCCCACACATATTAGACGCAAGTTACAGGGGGGGGGGAGGAATAACTCGAGTTTATGTTTAATCGCTTATTTTAGTTTTGATGCCGTGTGATAAATGTTGTTCACCACCCACTGGCGAAATTAGTAACTTATTAAAGTTGTAAAAGCATATGAAATATTCTTACTATTCAAAACTACATTAATAACACAAGAATCGGTCTTGTATCAAGGATAATTATGAACTATACGATATGACAATCACCCACATTAAAGATAAATTGGAGGGAATTGTTATCTCTTTATGCAGAACAAGATATAGTAATATTTATTACCTACGAAAACCAGATGAACATATATCCCTCATCCATATTCTTTTATATGATACAACGCAAGAGGAACAAAAGTCTCTTCAGCGCGCATGCGCAGATGAAGTTCATTAATATTATGTAAACATAACATTAATGAACTTCATTTTCATAATTTATTTTATTTATTTTTTTAATTTATTTCATTGTCTTTCGCTATAGCTGTTAATGGCTTGAAGCCAAATTAAAATTCAGAGAAAAAATTTTGTAGTGTTACGTTTTACAAATATTTCGTGCTATGATGCTTCAAAGAGTTCAACCAATGAAACACTTTAAAACATGTATACAAACTTTAATGGGTTTTGCATCGTCTGCTTCTGCACGTGAGTCATTGTTTAAAAAAATAATAATAAATTTTTCTCTGAGTTACAACAATTAACTTTAGTTCAAGTTATTGACAATTCACAGCGAAAGGAAACACGACATTAATAAATGCATACAAACACAAGAAAAAAGAAGCTAGGGAAAAAAATCATTAGTCCGAAACACTTTCATTTCAACCCCATTAACAGCTAAGGAGTCTTTGTTTCCTTCCCTTTATATCATCTTGTATACAGTTTCACTGGACCGTGATATTGTGAAATGTATCATCTCATTCTTCCATTACAAATACGAAAGTTAATTCTTTTTGTGTAGCTGAGTGTTCGCGAAGTCAATGCTCGCGTAATATTAGACTCCTTTTCTGACATACTCCATGCCGAGTTCCCAAAAAGATCAATTTCTATTTACGGAAAGAGAACAGAAGAAAAGAAAGAAAAAAAAATGGAAACGCATCACATTAAGAATCACTAAAGGAACAACCCACAATATACAGTGGCTTAGAAAGAGCGTGGCTTACGGAAAACACATTCGAAAATCTATATTTTTCTTAGAGAAAAGCCAGATGTAGACATTCTTTGATTATGTCATGCGCAAACCGAAATCAATGTAGCCATCCAGTACGGAGTTGTGTCTGTTTAAACTTTCAGGAGCTGTCTCTTTCCCTTTGCATATCCAATGATATTGATTGGAAGGCCGTTTTAGATTTATTCGGAGAGGTCAGTAAACTGGGACATTGTGAGGCGGGGTTTTTTCTTTTCTTTTCTTTTTTAAATCGGATTGGTCGCATGCTTTGGGTGTGAATACAATTGATTATGTATTTAACTGTGTTTATCAGAAACAGTAGAACTCTATTTGAACAATGTATACAAATCGTCCAAACGATTCTGAACACGCGCTATTGAACAATGAGAATTTGGAAATGGAAATGGAACAATATTTGATTTTTATTATGACAGATGACAGAAAGAGTAACAATAATAGATTTTTAGACGTCTTTATTTGTGTAGATGAAATAGCATATACAAATAAACTTGACACTCATTTCCATAAAATACTTGTAATATAGGATTGTCAGAGATAGCAACATTGGTGACCGAGAATCTCAAAGTTTTTGAAAAAAGTTTAACAACCGGTTAAATAGTTAAGAGTGAAAAAGTGAAGTCAGCAGGTACTACCTTTCAAGGTTAGTAAATGTGTAACAATATGAAATAAATAACAAATTTATTAACAAAATGAAATTTGGATGATATGTAGTGACTATGTCGGAAGAATAGGTGGGAGATTAATTTTCAAGAACAGTCATACAGATTTAATACATTCCTAAATATCAGCATGTATTTATACTAAATTTAGTGGTACTTATTGCAGCCACCTGAAATAAGTGCCACTAAATTTATAACCTGTCTGATAACCAGACCCACTGTACCACTTTGATAGAGGTATTTGTCTGTCAACACATTTTAAGATATTTTAATCTCCCCTCAATGAATCTGAAGGTTTTTTTTTTTTTTTTTTTGACACTATGAAATAGTTTATATTCTGTACGAATTCTGCAACTGGCAAGTTTTTCTTCGGTCGACATTATTTGAGGCAATTACTCAAGAATACACCAAAATACTAGCACAAAGTTAGACCTTTTTTCTTTTGTAAACATACTGCAGACGTTTTATAGGTAGGAACGTCTTGAAAACCTTTCCTTCGCCATCTCTGGATGCGTCATTTGAAGAAACTAATAAAACTCCAAGAGCAGAGAAGGGAGGATCTTCTTTTTTCATACAGGGCAACTTCTCATACACCTCTAAGTATTGCCAGGTATGGCGTTGAACTAAACGATACGCCTTTTATTTCTAGTAGAGGAGGAGGGGAAAAATTGACTTGAAACTGCTCTTTAGGTAGATAATAAATCTTAGAACGAAATCATGAGCAGAAAACATGTAAAAAAAAAGAAATAGTGTAACATACATAACAAAGCACTTTCAAAATAATTTAAATATTACGGATAAATACTAATATCCCTCCCCCCCCCAAAAAAATCGCATCAAAACTCAAAAGAACATCTCAGAATTCCTTATTGTCATGAATGAGAAACCAAGCCTAACTTCTATACAAGATGTTCTTTCCCACAATAAGTACAAGTTTAATTGTAGCGTCTTCATTCTCTCCTGATGTCTACTCTTGAATATATTACGCGATCACAATCTGCTGTGCTTGATCATTTTAATGAGAGGATTTCTAGGTTTCCTGAATACAAGATTAGATGTTTCAAGGTCAGGCACCACGAGAGAGAAAAATTAATTTAGCTAGTTATAAGATTCGGTGAGCGTTTAAACTCATTGGAATGGTTCTTAAAATGACAATTTTCCTAATAGTTTTCTTGCAGTTCTAAACACTGGAGTGTTTAGAGAGAAAAAAAAAAGGAACTTAAAAAAAAAAAACTTCTTGTACACATCTTAAGGATGTCCATGTGCAACTCAAAGAAAAATAAAAGAGAGGTTTTAATTAATGCAAAAAATCTTCGGCCCACCCCCTTTCCAAATTGATATCAGACGCTTTTTGCCAGCACGTGAAATGTGAAGTGTGCAATGGCAGGGAAAAAAAGGGTGTTCTTAATTTTGAGTTATTTTCATGATTAATGGGAAATTTCCGTAGCCACGTCTTGGTGAAGATGATGCTGGAAGTTGGGATGCCTTCTGGCTGATGGGCTGCCATCGATACCACCACCTGCTCCCCTCCCTTTTTAAGATTATTGATGTTTTCGCACAGATCGTAATCCTGATAGAGACATTTTTCATTTCGGTAATACCGCGTTTTAAGTTATTATAGAAAAGTTTTTCATAGATTTTAAGCATGCTGTCAATGTTGAAGAAACACAAGGCGGATTATCTTGAGAGATGACCGATGACTTGCGTCAACATCCGAGAAAATATCAAGTAGGAAAAACAAAATGGCAAATGTACAGAAGCTTCGAGATTTCTGTCTCTTAACTCGAAATGTTTGACGTGAAAAAATCAAATAAGATTGCGAGGGGGGGGGGGGAAGGTGAAGGGCTAGATTTTTTTTAGAAAGATATATATATAGAGAGAGAGATAAATGAGATGGGAGACGAGTTAGCAAGTTTATGAGAAATTGAATAAGTGCCTGGTTCAGTAATATTCCAAATTGGAGCGAAATGGAGAACGCAGATTAAACCAAAAAGAATAAATTGAAATAAAAGATGACTAAGAATATAAAATGAAGATATGGGAGGATAGAGAAAGAAAATAAAAAAATAACTTAAATTAAAAAGGAAAAAGAATATATTTCTGCTAATTACTATAAAATACTTAATTTTATTTAGAAATTACTATTATTATCTTTATACACCATTAAGTTTTAATTATTTTGTAAATATATATAAACATATATGTAAATTGAAATATATTATGTATTAAGCTGGAGATTGAAGAGGACCCTTGGAGGGTAATGGATGGCAATGCTGTAGCCAATGAAGTTCTAACTGAGGCTCGTCTATTGCTGTTACCATCCTGCCATGATCAGAGCTTTAATTGCTCAATAACACCTTATCCCTACACTGTCCACTACAGATAACGGGGAAGAAGAAAAGCATTCTTGCTTCGCCCCTTTAAGCCAGTCCTTATAAGGATATATAATGAAATGTATTCATTTGAAATATATGTAAATTGAAATATTACTGAGTTCCAGAAAAGGATTCAGAGGATAACGGATGGCAGTGCTGTAGCCAATGAAGTTTTAACTGAGACTCGGCTATTGCCGTTACCTCACCATGACCAGACCGTATTGCCGTAACACCCCATCCACACATTTTCTTCTACAGATAACGGGGAATATGAAAAGCACTCATGCTTCACACATCTAGCCAAAAAATAATAATAATAATATTGATGTTCCAATATTTTTTTTGGAACATCAAAAAGAATATTACAATTATATGGATATTTACATTTTTTCATCATTGGGATACATTTTACGGTATATTATTAAAATATATTTTTATACTGTTGTTATATATCGATATGCGATGAACTGGAAACCTAAATATTTATATTCTACATGTATTACTAGTGATCGGACTCAAAGAAGCCAGAGTGATATCATACAAGTTTAGCTTTGTAAGAAAGTTGTGAGTAATTTTCATTTTTTTTTTTTTTTCGTCGGTTTACTTTAATTTATTTGAAATTATTTGTCATTAAATCCGATTCCTTTGAATTTTTTCGCATACCTCAAAATGGAATTACCTTGTGGGATATCTACATTAAAAAAAAAAAGGCAAACTTCCGTGATGCCTTCCAAAGGCATTATAAACGTGTGGATTATGCGCAGGTATCCCACTGTGGCCTAATTGTGAACCGCAGTGGAATACTAAACTCGGTTATTACCACATACGCAAATTATTTCTCCCATTGCTCTACATTTTCTCCACTTGCTTCGTTTATTTACGTAACATGTTTCACAAGTCACAATGTTCACCTCCCGTCAAAGAACCGCACGAGTACAAATTGGGTAAATACATTATAATGAAGCTGTTTAATGAATAAACCTAAGGGAATGTCACAACTGTCCGACTATATTTACGGATGACATATTTACGGATACGTCACGAACGAAATTACGCCGAATGTAAGACGGAAAGGATGAGTGTGAGGTAATTCTGTACGCACCACCTTCTCTAACAGGGTGCGGTTGTGTTGATTAATAATACAAATAGCTAACCAAGGCCATTTGTTTGTGCATGTGTGAGAGAGAGTGAGTGAGAGAGAGAGAGAGAGAGAGAGAGAGAGAAAGAGAGAAGGAGTTATCAGGCACACTTTGCCGGTTAACTCCTTCTCTCTCTCTCTCTCTCTCTCTCACTCACTATATATATTCAACCGAAGGTTGGTTAACCAGTCTGAGGCGGAGAAGGCGTTGGATGATTTGTATTCTCCTCCACAGTCTCAGACTGGTTAACCAACCTTCGGTTGAATATATATAGATAGGTTAAGAATGTACAGACTAAATTCAGGCTGTTTCTGCGTTCATTATCATACACCATAATATTATGAAATACTGTACTGTGGTATAGAACATTTAAAAAAATGTATTTTATTTATAGGATGTTAGGAAATATGTTTAATGATTCAAAACGCAAACTATAAGTTATATTATTTCCAGAGAAAAAATAAATTGTTTGATAAACCGCGATGATTTTCAGCTTCCGGTGTGACAACTCACCATTCTGCTTACTGGAAACCTGAAGTAGCATGGGGGAAAAAATTCTACTTTTAATTTTTAGAGGATGATCCCAGATTATCTTGCCCTTAACCAAGGTACATTATAAGTTTACAATCTTTAGATGAATTACTTAAGAAAAAATAAGTTTTGGCAGAAATTTTAGCCGTTTGATTTTATTGCCAGATTTTCTTGAGACTTTAATGCTCTGAAGACCACTCGCTTCAGATACATCATCCATCTCATTAAGGCTCTACGACGTTCCCTTTTTCCCGGAAGTTTATCCTTTCTTACTGTTTTGAGAGGTCCTCCTTCCATCCTTTCAGTGTGTGCAAAATATTTCAGCCTTTCTTTTCTCAATGCTCTTAAGAAGTCTTAAAGTCCTACCGATTTTTTTACGACCAGCCCATTTGTCTGCCTTTCAGGATCCTCAAGAACCTGTTGTGACACCACATCTCAAAATAAGCAGTAATGGTGTTCCTATCAGACTTCTTTAGGTTACAAGTTTCACATTCTTAAGTAGTTGCTGAAGGAGCAGTGGCAATCCAGAATCTTTAGCTTTGTTACTGTAGTGATAGATCTGTCCATCGAAACTTTGAAGACGTCTCTGACTATTGCTCTATTTCTAATCTTTTCATGTCTTCAGAACAGCAATTCTTTACATTGATAATAAAGCCCAAATACTCAAATTTCCTGACCTCCATAATTATTTCTCCAGTAACTACGCTTATTTCTTAGACTTTTTCTGGGTATATTTCCTCCAGATCATAATCTTCGTCTTAAGAGTTGAGATTAAGTCTTCTGTGCTCACTGAGAATTCGTCTCAGCCATTCCCTGTCATTACAGAGGGTTAATATCAACATATCAACTAGAAAATCAACATATCTCAGATTACTGGTCCATCTGCCGCCTCTCTTAATTCCTGTCTTAAGCTTATCCAATGCCGCACTCATGATGTCATCGGAATGGCTACTGAACACGCGAAAAAAAGATTAAGCATCCTTGCCCGACTCTCTTGCTTACTGAATCAGTTAATCCAACATCTGTTCTTACCGCGACTTCGAGCTCACTGCACAAGTTAGCACTCAACCTCTGGATTTCATCTGCACTCAAGTTAGTATTATTATTAAGTAAGTTAACTGCTCTTTTAACTTTATACAAGTAGAGGTGATTCTAACTTAAGATTCCACTGGAGAAGGGGGGGGGGGGGTTCTCTTCCAATTTTTCCTAATCCTGTCTGTTGTGCAGTTCATCGCAATACTCTTTGCATCTGGTTTGATTTCCTATTCTTTCGTTATCACCGATCCATTCCCGTCTTTCATAACATTTAACTCATGCTCAACCTTATGTTTAAACCCACAAACGAATCCAAAAGTCCTTTTGTGATCGTCTCTCCTCATGCGGTACTCTATCTCTTCGCATTTCTTAGCATAATATTTGTCATTTTCCTGCCTGATGTATTTTCTGACTTCTCAGTGTAATCTGTTATATGTTTCAGTCCATCTCTCTCTCTCTCTTTTTTTTTTTTTTTCTCTCCATCCTGCTCCTTTGGATCAGATCCCATGTTGACCCTAGCGCCTGTGTGCGACGCACACAGGCGCCAGGATAGTAAAGGCGCCAAAGATTTGGTATGATATTTTAAATCAAGTGAATTTTGTCAGCAAAATACTGCAGTCTTCATCTATGAATCTCCAACTTGCTTTAGATGCAATGATCTAAATCAATTTTTAAATTATTATAGGTCTGATGAAGCTTTCAAAGAAATTGTAGAAAGCTCAAAATTAATTGCAGCAAACTTTGACGCAGAACCTGCATTTTGTAGTAGTAGACCACTAAGGCGACGTAAAAAGAAAACACAATTTGATTACGAACATGAAAGTGAAAATATAGTAGATCTTGAAATTTCATTTAAAGTAAATTTTTTTTCTCTGCATAATAGATCAAACATTAGAATCTTTGTAGGAAAGATTTACTTTATTAAAAAAACATACGAATTAATTTCATTTTTTGTGTTTGTTAAGTACTTCACGAAATAAAGAATATTTACTATCTTGTAAAAAGTTACGACAAAAATTAACACACGAGAATCATTCAGACATTGACGCAGATGATTTATGCGAAGAAATTTGACACTGTCCACCATTTATTTCTAATTTTAAAAACGATATATATCAGATAATTCGGTATATTTATTGAAACGACTTAATCACGGTTTATCCAAACTTTACAATTGCTCTTCGGATTCTTCTGTCATTACCAGTATCTGTAGCATGTACAAATCTGTCTTGTACCATTGTATCAATAGAGTCAGATATTTTGGATCAACTTGATATTATTGGAGAATTTTCATTAATGAAAACTAAAAAGGTTCAATTCACAGTGATTTTTCTTTCTGTTTAAATATTTATTCACCTATTTCTTTACCCAATAATGTTTAATATGTTCCAATTTTATATACTTGTAAGTTACTATTATTTATTTATTTAATTATTTATTTACTTTATTTTTTTCTAAATTATTTTTGTTGTTACCCTTCTTGTATGTTTATTGTTTATATACATTTTTTTTTGTAATTTCTGATTTTTGTTCAATAAACTTATAATTAATATATTTCGTATTTCATTTTAACTCACTGATACGTTTTTATAAAGTGATTTTCGGGAGGGGGGCGCCAACCAACTAAAGTTTTGCACACAGACGCCGGACACTACTGGCGCATCCCCGCCCTGGAGATCCAAGGGCCTCTAAAATCTTCTAATAGGTCTAGAATAGATGTTTCTTGATTGTGTCTTCTATTACAGCGCTTCCCAAACTAGGGGCCGTACGTTTTGTTGAGGGGGCCGTGAAATAATGAAAACAAATTTCAAATGTTTTAAGACTAAGTGTATTTTTTTAATTTTAAAAGAAACGTATTTAACTTTTATTATTTCTTTTTTGTTATTTTTTATATTTTAATGAAAAAATTCACACATTGGTGTTGGTTCACAAACTTTGCTTCCTGCGTATTTCGGCGCTTAACGAATATTAGTAAATATTGCTTATTCATATGTTTCATTTCAAAGCAGTGGTTAATTGTATTTACTTCGAATGCTCTCCAGGGAAGTTCCAAATCTTCCTGTCCCTTTCATAACGCATTTCGTAATCAGGGACTGTTGATATTGACTTTATATACATATCAAAACTCGTTTTATATTATCACTGTCATCCGAGCTAGTTTTCTGTTACCAATAAAAGTTTCGCATATACTTCACACATGAAAAAAAGCTTAAACAAGTTCATGTGGGGATATAGTAACTCGCTTGCAGTGGTAAACAACACGCCCTCCCTAAGAGCCACTATACTGCAGAGGCAATAAAAATAAGTACTTTTATTATGCCAGTGAATAAGGTATGAGGAGTCTGTGTAATATATTTCTCAACAAATAGTGCAATTAGAGACAACTGGGATAAAAACACACTAATTAATGAATCATACAGAAACTATGCTGTATAGACTGAAACAAAATCATATGTTGCATGGGCAAACACAGCATCTAACTAAAAACTATTGTTATTAATTAGATGTGTGTGAGTTCGATTTCCCAAGGCAGCAATAAAATTCAACCGAACGTGTTAAAATTCGTAAAAGTGTTAAAACTAAGTAATATATATATATATATATATATATATATATATATATATATATATATATATATATATATATATATATATATATATATATATAATGAATGTTATGGCAGTTTCATATATGGAATTCGGTTGAAGAGAGTTAGCATTTCAACTCAATTGTCAGCTATGCTTTTATCTTTCGGTTGCGCGATCTTTTGTTAATACCGCACCAATCATATTTTAATAAACAGACTGCTTTTGCTGATTGTTTCGCGTTAGGCTTAATTACCGTAAAGGGAGAAAAGTCACACAAAAGAGAAAAATGTTCCTGGTCCGGGGATTCCCTTATTCAGGTAATATTCACTAATTTCATGTTATCAGTCTGTGGTGTGCCAGTATCGGTAAGTGGTGATGTTATTTGATCTATTCTACGTTAAAAAATTTAACCCTGAGATGAATAAGTGACTGATAAAAAATAAAAAAAAAATCCCGCGAACAATCAGAAGAAGCAGAAAAAGACTAAAAAAAAAGGACAGTATTTCATATTTTACCAGAACAGCCCGCGCGTCTTCAGAACCAAACGGTAAGAGGCAAAAAATGTAATATATGCATTTGATTTTTGCAATATTCGCTGTGTATGTTTTGTATTGAATATAAATACAATAAATATTATAATAATATATCTCTATTACGATTTTTTTCGAGGGGGGGAGGCCGTGAAATATTTTAATTTTTGCAAAGGGGGCCCTGACATCCAGAAGTTTGGGAAGCACTGTTCTATTATGTCTTTGATTCTCTTCAGAACATTTCGGGTGTGTTCTCCTCATCATAGCGCATCCAGCATTTTTTATGTTTCTTCTGTGAATCCACTAGGGACTATTATTTAAAAAAATCCCGAGAGATGTTATTAATTAAAAGTTCGAAATATATTTTTATGACCTCTATTTTCACTTATCTCCGATAGAGGGCAGGGTGATAATGAAGAAGTTGTCAAGGCAACGACCGAATTGCCACAACGTTTAAGATAAATACCAAATCGTATTTTAATTTCCATTATTTATTACTTAATTCTTTATAACTAGATTTAAGCCTTATAAAATGCTTCCTCTTTCCTTCGCTTAATTTCTCGACCGTTGCACGCGCGTCTAACGGAAACAGACAACGGTGGAAAGCGAGAAAGATCTATCACATGGCATTGCCCGCCTATCTACCATATTTAGCCGACAGTAGATAACGCAAATTACTACTCTTGCGTTTCCCGAGGAGAGATGACCTAATTAGTCGTAAGGTCATAGCAATCAAGTCTGGGAAAGAACCTTGAGAAATGCTCAATACATTCGTAGCATGTGGCATTTCAACCAGAACACCCTTTCGGATACCGTTTTACATAGTTTGATTCCCACGCATTTTGCGATGTTCGCTTCAAGAAATCTTCCGTTTTGAATATCGGCAATGATGTGCGATCACAAAAACATTGAAGTGCTAATGACGAATACAAAAATATAAAATCTTATCGCTGTGTACTTTTAGTCTGTGAACACACAAGAGGGATTAAAGTGACGGGATACTTGAAGCACACTTTTTTAAATGATTTTGAATTGAACTGAAACAAATAACGAAAGAAAGATAATATTTTAGCACGTTAAGCGCATCGAGGCTCTATTCAGTTCATAAAAACCACATTTTTTTTTTTTTTTCGATGGAGCTACGTTCACAAGGCTCAATTAAGTACTGAGTTGGGTTCATTTCAGATCTTCCAGAGCACCAGATTGTTACTGTAGCGTAATCAGTTCCTACGATGTCCTTCGTTTAGAAAAACCTAGGTTTCAATCCCGCCTAGTAGGCGAAGGACCATTATCAGTTTTTCACCTAAACACGAGTTCGACGGCCTCACATAGCAGTAGGATTTCCCATCCGGTAACTGGCTTTTTCATCCTGCAAAAGGGCCAGGGAAAACACACGCAACTCACCGCCATAGCACAAATGCCCGTAGAATTAATCACCCTTATCGTGAGGTATCAGGAATATTATTGTGCCCATCAATGCTTACATGATCCTGACTTACTAGAAGATGTGTTGACGTTTTTAAAGTTATATTTATTAAGAATTAGAGAAATTTGTTGGCCTATGATATATTAGTGCAATTGCTAGGATGAGTGTCGGACAATCTAAAACTCTTCTCGTTTTAAGCTACTTCTGATCTATAATAAGCAGAGTGGTAGTCTGGAGACGAAATACATGCCCCTGAACACTGAAGAATGAGCTAAAAATTAACTGGAGAATTTCGTTTTATTTTTCTTCTTCTTCTTCTTCTGGTAACTCTAATGCGTTGTGGGATGGGGGACTGATAATTAAAAGCCAACTTAAGTATTTCATTTTATTTAATTTTCTCAGTCTTCTTACACGTTCAAAATAAAAATCGGAGAAAATGTAGACTGGTAGGAGTATCTAGTAATGGAAGGAAGGCAAAATAATACATAATTTGAGACAATTAATGTGTTCGGAGTAGAAAACAAGACATTACTGAAGAGCTAGTTTTAAAAGGAAGCACTTCTTTTCCGTCTGTTGTTGCATTGCCACAGAGGGATTAACTGGCTTTCTGCCAATGTAGAGAAGCAGCCACAAAATAGGATCATGTTTCACTTAATACCAAAGGAAAAAGTGCGTATTTGCAGTTGTAGTTTAAATGGACGGAAGTTCTGTAATTATGAAAGTTCGTACATTAATTGAGTGCTGAAATTTCGACCAGTGGCACATTGCCATTTAACTCCCTTGTTGTACATCGAAAAGGAAATTAGGTTAGGCAAAACGATATTTTCACTTCCATTATGTGAATTAGTGTTTTTCTCTTAGTTGTAGCGTTGGGAGAAAACAATTCCACGCTGAACTGTTTTATAAAAATACTTCAGTTCTTTATTTTGGATTGCAGTTAATAAGTAGGAATAAAACAAAGCACATCTCATGAAATGCATTAAGTAGCATTATTAGATGTGACTGATAAAAATCGTCGGTCTTCTTCTTTTTTTTTTTTTTTTTTTTTTTTTACAGTGTGATTATTAGTTATTCCCTGATAACTGAAGTAACAGTGCATGAAGCACTATTTTAAAAACAATGAGAAATCATTAGTAATAGGAAAAACGGATGATTGTTAAGAATTAAATTATAGAAAAAATATTCGTTTCAAATAAGCAGCAATTTTCTATCTTTTCTTAATTCAATAACCTGTCTTTTTTAACGTGCATGCCAGGAATACATGAAATCAATTCACCAAGGATATTGTTATAATTTACACATTTTTTTTACAAAAAGGAGCAAATAGTTTAATATTTTAAGAATAAATAAACTATATCAATAAAATAGCTTCTATAGATATTTTAATAAGGATCCACTCATATTTTATAAGAAAATATAAAAACTTCAAAATTTTGAAATTTTCCAGATCGAATATAACTTTCAGCATTATAATTGTCTTTAAATGCACGCCTTAAAAGTCATAAGCTCTATCCAGGATTAGGTGTTTTCCTCTGCCAAACGTTATATTCTCTGTGGTAAATTTCAAAACTTTGAGGTTTTTTCAGGTTTGGCTATAAAATATGGATGGATCTATAATATCCTCCATTATAGTTTCATATTATTCCAAATAAAGCCATTTAAGTTTTATATTTTGATAAATATATTTATAGATTTTATGCAAGCATTCTGTTAATAATGAAATAAAAAAAAAATCTGCTTTTTAACCAACTTATAGATTTTTTAATGCACTTTTTCCTTGTTGAAGTTGCGTACAATTTCCCATTTTTAGAATGAAGTGTCTCAAATCGATTAAGAGACACTTTTCTTTTATCATTACGAGGAAAACTACTGCAATCATCCTGCATTATAGATGCACCTTAAATGTTCCGTTTAGTACTTGATCGTCTCAAAAGCAACACAAGCACCGATTTTACAACTAGATAATGTCAAAACAACTTCTGTACATGCTCTTCTTTCCCTTGTTAGCTTTTCAGGTGTCCGTTAGTCCTAGTTAGATAAGATCCAATCCACCTCCGCCCCCCACCCCACCCCCAACGAACTCCAGTCATGTGAAGCATATGCTAACCGCTATAGGCGCGAGACACGAAAAGTTCATTAGACGAAAATCAAGGAGACTCTACGACGTCGAAGAGTTCTCTCCCGCTCATTCTGTCTGTTTCTTTGCCCCCCCCCCCCCAGCTACAAAGACATCTGTCTAATTTCGAGCGGACAGTTTTATCGAGCGCCCATCGTCGTCAAGCCATTACCCAACAGTGCAGTCGGATCGTCGTAGAAGAAGAAGGAGAAAAGGGGGGGGGGGGGCACGTGTCTTTTCAAAATCGGTTTCTGTCTGCCAAAGTGCAAAAGCTAGAACATGCCTTTTGTGTTTGGCGGCGCCTTTTTAGTCATCAGTCTACATTGACAACACGCACGCTCACGCTTCACACATAACGCCCACGAACCTTAAATGGGAAAGAGGGAAGAGAGAAAGAGAGAGAGAGAGAGAGAGAGAGAGGTCAGCAGTCATCGTAACACCGCACCTCTTTTTCTCTCCCTGGAGTCGTGACACGTCGTAACCAAACCCATCTTCGTCTTTCTCTTACTTGCCCACTGACTCATTTACTACAGCCATAAAGCAGAAAGGAATTACCCCCGCCGCACGCGCAAGTTTATTGCCGTCATAATCGTCACTGTTGCGCGCACTGTGAGTAACCCATAACTGTCGGGAGAAAAAAAAAAAAGGATTGTATTTCAACCTGTTACTTTTAGCACACTTTTCTCTTCATCTGTCTCTCTGAACTGAAAGAGATTTGCTTCTTTAAGATTGCTTCAGAATCAACGAGATGCAAATGACTTCCGGTATTCACGTTATTTCTGAAAAATACTTTGTTTCCACATAATTCTTACGATCATTTCATTAAGAACGTTATTGGCGCGTAAATGGCAATGCCAATAAATGAACACTCTTAAAATATATTATAATTGGACTTTTGGATGTAAAGCATGCATTAAAGAAATATTTCCCAAACATTTTTATCCACGATTGCGATGCTAAGAATACAATTACGTTAAGAGGCGGAAAAATTGGTAAAATAATAATCAACTAAACCACTTGATTTAAAATTTACCGAACGGTGCTTTTTTTGTTATGAAGAGGAACTGATTACTTTCTCTCATCTTGTGATCAATAATTCTTTATGAGAAAATTCGAATTCAACAGATTGTATCTTTAATATGTGATATTAACTTTATAGGATTATCTGATATATATTTTGAACTTTATTAATAATAATAGCATTTTGTGTATAAAAGGGTTTTTCGTATTAGCTTTATAAGGAGACTGGCTTAAAGGGACGAAGCAAGAATGCTTTTCATCTTCCCCGTTATCTGTAGAGGACAGTATAGGGATAAGGTGTTATTGAGCTATTAAAGCTCTGATCATGGCAGGGGGTAACAGCAATAGCCGAGCCTCAGTTAGGACTTCATTGGCTATAGCATTGCCATTCATTACCTTCCCAGCCTTAGTCCTTATAGTCCTTATAAGGACTGGCTTAAAGGGGCGAAGCAAGAATGCTTTTCATCTTCCCCGTTATCTGTAGAAGACAGTGTAGGGATAAGGTGTTATTGAGCTATTAAAGCTCTGATCATGGCAGGAAGGTAACAGCAATAGCCTAGCCTCAGTTAGAACTTCATTAGCTACAGCAGTGCCATCCGCTACCCTCCAAAGGTATTGGATTCCACACTTCTACCTTCCCAGCAGGTTCTTTATAAAAATTTATAATTATTACATATACGATAAAAAAAGGGGTTATTATATAAACTATATATTATACAATTTTCACAATGCGATCAGTATTATTTGTTTATTATTAGTCTTAATATTTTACTTTTAACTTTATTTTTTATAAATTATTTAAATTTTTAAAAATAAAAAAATGTATATGACATACAAATCAACAGATCTAGCAGAAACATGCGTCTTTATATCAAAACTGGTTCTGAACAATTATTTAAAGATTCCTCTGCTCTAACATCGTTCTGCATATTTGCATGGCTTTGAAAAACTAAGCTAAAAAAATAACACCATAAAGATTTAACACAAGGACAAACTTCTACAAGCGACACACATTATCACTACATTCAAAACTTACAGTTCCAATTTTCTAAACCAGTGGTTTTCGAATCCCGATAGTTGGCGGTAACTCAAGCGGAGAAACTATGCGTTTTGGAGCGGGATGAGGGAGGGGGAAATTATTTAGATGTCACAAAGTCGATGTACTTCAGTGAACTGTATGTGTTTTGATTCTTTGCTCCATTGGACGAATGAGAAGTATCGTAGACTGAATGATTTTGCAGTCTATTATACCATAAACGATCCTATAGAACTGTGAATAATGTCTGTAAACACAGAGCTTCCTTTAGAAGTCGATAGAGAACTTTAGGATAAGTTGAAATAATGTAATAAAAACCTTACAGGATATTGGTGTAATAGAGTAGAGTAGAGTAGAGTGGAAAGCAAAGTTTTGCACTCTACAAGTAATCATTCCTTCCTTTTCCCAGTATTTGGTGGGAACGGGGGTCACCTGCCTAAGCTCAAAGGTCACTGCAAGCGACGGTCATCCCCATGCACAGATACACCGTATCTCTCCATACAAAGATGAAAAGCTGAAATGCGGAGATAACTGATAGGAAATTCTGCACAGAAGCTAATGGAACTACTTAGGATTTCGTCGCCATATGGTATCATTCTCTTTGTTCCAATCATGCTGTATTAGAGCAATAGAATTTGTTGTAACAAGTTATGAAGCACTCTGTATGGCTCTGGATACTTAATAGGATTAGATCAGCACTGTCTTCTTCGAAAAAATATTTCTATATTGGCTCTGCAGAAATAACATCATTTCTGAAGAATAGCATCATTGCAGTTTCACTGTCTGAAGTCTACAATGACAATATTTAATAATTAATATTAAAACTTTAACATTAATTTAATACTAATAGATATAACACAGGTATTAATAATACTTCAGTATTATTTATATTCTCTTCTATAATTAAATACGTTATTTTGTTTCCTTCAGGCTATACAAAAGACAAGTCAGCATCCAAGCTACCTGGATAATGCTTATTTCAATACTATTGGTCAACACGGTTACCATGACAACGGGACCATATTCAACTTATCTAAATGCGGTTAATTATTAGACTCTTTAGTTATATCTTTCAGTTTGAACTTTAAAAGTTAAAAGCAACTATAATTATATTTTTTTTATATCAGTAATTAATAGTAAAGCTGTAAACAATGAGCTGAAGATTGATAAACAAAAGATTAACGGCTGAAACGCAATGTTGTGTTTTCTTTGGGGGAGGGGATCGTAAGCTAATAAATGCTCAAATTAGCAAACAAGGGAATCGTTGCATCCTCGGAAACTGCGATGAATTTCTAGCTTGATCGGTTTTATTTTCCCTTCCTTTATTCACAGCACCAGCGTTCATCCTCCCCCCCCCCTTCCCACCATGTATGAAACGCTAGCCGAATATCGACATATCTTCGCTTCGATGGAGCCCTCTTATCTCAGCTAATTTTGCTTAACGCACTACCACCAGCACCACCACAGTTCCAGGATGAATGTGTCATCGAATTCGTTTTCTCCTCCCAGCATGAGGAATGCATGCCAAGAAGCGTCTTCACTGAAGCATGTGTGTGAATGGCACGTAGCATCGTCCGTGATCCGGCCACCAAATAGAGAGCACTAACTAACATTCCTTTCTACCACTACGTTTAGGCACGAGCACAAAGCACAGTCGAAATATCGGTGCCGAGTTTGGCTGATTACAAATTCCTTTCCTGGTGGGAAATCGTTGTGAATAGAGAAAAGGCAGAAGCGAAAGTCTTCAAGACATTCGAAATTTTAAAAGAAAACGGATGCAAATAGAGAAAGAGAAGGTAAAAAAGATTAATAAGAAAAATTGGATATAATGGTTGACAATGATAGTTTTGTGTTTTATTTCTTATGGATTTTTTATGTGTTTTTAATTTTATAATACGATGAGCGTCTGCAGGAATGATAATTAAACAGTATACTAATGTGAATTGTTGTCCATGTTTCTGTTGAGAAGCCGAAACACGTTTAATTGATATTAAAGAGTTCTGTATTTGTGCTAATTGACAATTGAATAAACTGATGCCACATTGTTACGATCATCTGGATAACTATATCATATACAGCACAGGGAATTTATGTAACAGTCAATAGGATGATCTCTTCCGGTCGACAGTGTTTCGAGGATATATTAGTAGAAGAAAAGCAAAAAAAAAGTAGAAATATGTCGTAGGGAAATAAAAAAAATTGCTCTTAAAGAGAAGCAAAATAATCATAGGAGTGCGATGTATCCTATTAACTACTGAATTGGAGGGTCACGCCTTAATAGGCTGTTTCCTAGTTTTCATGCTTAAGTACCTGCGTAGCGTACTGCTACAAACTCCTTTTTTCTTTTTTTTTTTTGGTCAGAGATATCCTAGTGTAAATAGGATCTTTGTTAAGTGATTTCAATTGAAGATGAATTAGCTCGTCTCTTGTGCAGCTTACAAAGCTTTCCTGCGAAATCTCGACTGTTGCGTCCCCCACTCTCGATATAATACAAACGGACCAGTGACGCACATTATTTGTTGGCAATCTCGTCTTTGTTCTTCCGACTACGCTAGGGATGTACCAGGAATTGCGGTATGGAATAGGGACCTGTACAATTTTTTAGAAAGAAAACCACAAATTTTCAGAAATGTGATTGACACTGACACATAAATCAACCTGGGGACCAATTCTGAAAGGTCTGATTGCTTCGTCGAGGTATATTTTAATACTTAATGATCATGATGATACATTGTGAAAATGGTGACACCCGGTGGGGGGGGGAATAGTACAACGGATGGGAAACTAGGACATTTGTCCATTTACCAAATCGACATGACACCAAATTTTTTCTTTTAAATCTTAAAAACAGCAAATAATTATAGTCTTATAGCAATAACAATGCTTTAAGAATCCAATCCTATTAATTAACGTCTAAAAAAACAGGGGGGAAAAGCAGAATTCAGTGTTAAGGTTAAGTCGAATATTAAATCTTTATTTACGCATTGAAAACACTGGCCAACAAAAAAAAAATTTTTTTTCTCCTGATTATGATCTGCCACTTGTTTTTTACTAATTTGGGTGCGCTGATTTCAAATATCAAACCCATTTTTCTCTATCACGTCAGGTTTTTCCCTCTATGGCATTTTCTTTTTGCTAATTTGTAAGTTTTTGATAGTTTTTTAGGAGGCCAGTACTATTTAGAGGATCAAAAAAATCGATTTTTTTAATATTATTTTCTGAAAGTATGTACTTTTAAAAATCTGTTCCTAACTTTTTTATCAAGAAATTCGAAAAATTCCCGAAGATATAGCCTATTATTCAAAGCGGTGCGCAGATCAGAATCGGAGCGCTCACACCGCTCTCTCTTAATGAAGACTTTAAAACTATGGAAGATCGGTACCAAGGAAGATGGGATTCTCACATGATGACCGACTACTGTTGGAGTATTCAACGGGATTGCCAAAACAGAACACACAGCAGAAGTTGCTACAAACAAAAATTTATTCCCTGAAACTCATGTGTAAGTAAAATTGTTATTTTTTTTATAAATATTCTTGTAATTTTTAATGAATATTGTTAAGTAGTTATGTATCTAATTATCGGCCTTCTCGTCGCATTCAAAGCGCCCAGTACGTACCGTTGCAGGTTCTTAAGCATTTATTCGTTTACTAACAAGCGAGAGAGCGGTGAGAGCGGCTCCGATTCTGATCTGCGCACCGCGCATTGAATAATAGGCTATATCTTCGAGAATTTTTTCGAATTTCTTGATAAAAAGTTAGGAACAGATTTTTAAAAGTACATGCTTTCAGAAAAATAATATTAAAAAAAAATCGATTTTTTTGATCCTCTAAATAGTACCGCCTCCTTAAAAATATCAAAAACTTACAAATTAGCAAAAAGAAAATGCCATAGAGGAAAAAGCTGACGTGATAGAGAAAAATGGGTTTGATATTTGAAATCAGCGCACCCAAATTAGTAACAAACAAGTCTTATTATAAAAGTCAGCAAAAATTGTGTTGGACTGTGTAATCTTTAATTCATAAACATAGTTACTTATTTGTAAATTACAAATTTATTAATTTTTTAATAATTCTCTTTTTTTTTCTTCCTAGTCACATGGATTCGGACTCAGTACAGACACTATTTACGACTAAACTCGTTTGAGAAAATTACTGCCAAAGCGATCCAGAACAAATTTGCTAATATAGATTAACTTTCATAATATTTCATGAATTTCTAACTATATCCTTATAAAAAGGTTTATTAAACGTTTATTAATAATTAAGATTAAACATTTATTTTATTTCAAAAAACTCTATTTGAAAATTTAAATAAATTTGCTGTATAATAAAATTAGAAAATAATTATTTTAAAAATATAAAAATCATTTAAAAAAATTAATCAAAGTTTTACTTAAATGTTTACATTTCTAAAACTTTCTGTCTTCCTGCTTTAGAATATGCTGTCGGTTTGTTTGGACGTCTTTTCTTTGTATTATGAATGAAACCGTACAGAATTTTTACGTAAATATTTTTAAGTATTGATTGATTTGTACTTGCAATGATAATGGAAGCACTTTTTTCTCTCTTTTCCCCTTAGGCACAGATTGGAATGAGGACCAATTGATATCAAGACAGATAACCTCCGAATCCATTAAGACGTTCATTTTAATTACCTCCTCCCCCCTCCCCCCCAAATTTTTTATTGCTTTTCAAACAATCAACGGAAAAACTCAATCACTGGATCGGAGTGCATGAAAGATTTTTATTACCTTTTAAAGATAAGAAATTAATGAAACTGACCTTCCAAGCTGATTTTATCATCTTCGTTTACCAACTAAAAATTTCAATTAATGTCCGATTTTTATAGGAAATTTAGGTTCCTCAGAGCTTTCAAAATGTTAAAGGATCGTAAATGTACTTATAAAAGTCATTCCTGGTAAACTCTGCGTTCATTTAAGAAACGCAATACAGTTGTCAAATGCAAATAGTTATCATGGAAACATGCCATATACGGAGACTCGCTACAAAAGAGGTCGTTAATAACGAAATGAGAACAAAACCTACACAAAATAATCGAGGAATTTTTTATTATCATTATTTTGCTTGAAGACAGTATTTTTACGCATGAGCAATTTCGCTATATTTGCTTTTTTTTTTTTTTTTTTTTTTTTTTGTAAGCAGTGAGGTTGTTGATCGCCTACTGAAGCTAAGCGAAAACTTTTTATAACAAAGACGATCATTTATTATCCAATTCCTTTTTCATATATTCGAAGAAATAAATAGAACGTAAGGACTAAGGCGATGTCCTCTAGTCTAGTGCATTAAAATAGGATTTTTGTTTTTTCTTTTTCTTCAAAAATCTCATAAATTTAAAATCGAAATCTTTCAAATAGTTGGAACTTGGGAGACGATGACATTTACGAAGATAATTTATGTGCGTACTTCGGCTCGGTTTGTCTGTTTTGCAGAAGTAAAAACCTGGGTTGTTTGAAGGAGGAACTTTTAAAGATTCCTTCCAACCTAAAAATAAAAAATAAAAAGTTTTCATCGCGGGGTATCATGGAAAAAATATCCTCGATGACAGTTATTTTGTATTTCAAATGCTGTAAAAATAAAAGTCTAATAATCGGTTGGTATTTTCATCATTTAAATGATAATGAAAATATAAAAATGGCAGCAAAGTACATACATATATTAACGAAATCGAGTATTTTTAGCATAAAGTGAAGATTTACAGTACTAATTACAAACATGATATGAATAGGCCTAATACCGTCTGGTTGACCATAGAAAATTAATAAAAATAAAATTTAAAAAATCCGTGGTATGCATGTAGTATTGGTTTACAAAACATCCCTTCATGGACGGGAACCACATAAAAAAAAGGCAAAAAACATCTCGTCTATAACCTGTTGCTCTTACATCTAATGCAAATCATCCATGCCCAAGGTGGAATTCGCATCTGCAGCCTGTTGGTGGGAAATAGCAGAGACCTACTCCACTGGGCCCACCAGACCAACCTTTAATGGTGACTATTAATGACTTTGTGACACAACAAAGCTTTTTAATAGCTTAAATTAGTCACGCAAGACAGCACCAAGATGAGAATTTCACTTGAATATTGTGTGTGTTCTTATCTGGTATAGTAAATAACAACTTTAAAAATTCCATGTTTTCATTGGAGATTAAGTTTTCTTTCTATCTTCTATTATTCCCCCCCCCCCAAAAAAAAAAAAACTTTAGAGAAACTATCAAAGCCGATTCTTATTGCAGAATGTATATTTCATATAGTAATTTAAAATAAGATAGTTTTTTTATATAACTTTAATTTTAGTGCTCAAACCAACTGATCTATTAATTTGACAGTCGTAATTTTAAATTAATGAATAAACAGTGTCAGTGATGTTTTCAAAATAAACGGGATAATTTTCAATACAAATTTATTTATATATATAATATATATATATATATATATTTGGAAGCATAAAGTTCACCATAAAATGGTTGAGAACAGGGATGTAGTCCTAAAAGAAATAGTGCCAGGGCTCTACCTCGGAAACAAAAATCCAGAGCATAAAGTGCGGCATTTATTATTATTATTATTATATTAATTTTAATTATATTATATTATATTAATTATTATATTATTATATATTTCAATTAATATTATATTATATTATATTATATTATATTATATTATATTATATTATATTATATTATATTATATTATATTATATTATATTGTATTATATTATATATTAGATAATATAATAATAGCGGCAAGCTGCTATTTTTTGACCGAAAGCTGGAATTGCATTATAAGTCTTATTATTATAATTCTTATAATTTATTAGAATGAATTTAAAAATTTTGATAGTTTTAAAAAAGTACCAGGGCGTCGCCCTGGCCCGAGTACACCCCTGGTTGAGAATGAAAAAGCTAAAATACTCTGGGATTTCAAAATCGAGACTGACAAAAGCTTATGCAATACAACCGATATTACAGTGGTTGAAAAAAGTGAAAACAAGGGTGTTACGTTTATCGAAATATCAGTACCAGGAGATAGTCGGATTGACGACAAAGAAACTGAAAAAATATCAAAATATCGCGATTTGCAAATCGAAGTTGAACGAATCTGGCAAAAGAAAACGAAAGTTGTTCCCATAATAATAGGTGCTTTAGGCGCCATCCCTAAAACATCGAAAAAACTTCTAGAAGCACTGAGTTAGATGGATTAAAAATTGGGCGGCTGCATATATATATACAGGGTGTTCGGAATAAATTTGACAGTTTCGTAAGGAAAAAGAAAATCTTCTTTGTATCTATTAACTTTAATGAATTGACAAAAAAACATTACAGGCAGAGTTAATTACAATACTATCAACAAGATTTATTCAAAATAACCACCATTAGCATCGATCACAGCTTCAATTCTGCTTCGGAACCTCGAACAAGCTGATGCTACAGTCTCCCTGGGAAGGGCCGCAAAAACTGTTTTAATTTTATCCATTAACTGGGCTTTTGTATTACTGGAAGTGCGATTGGTGTCTTTTTCAACTGCGCCCCATACAAAATAATCCATGGGGTTAAGGTCTGGGGAGTTTGGAGGCCAAACATTTGGACTGGTGAAGTCGTAGAAATTTTCAGACAACCATTTTTGACTTTTCCCAGAGGTGTGGCAAGGGGCCGAATCCTGCTGCCATACATACGGCCTACCATTGGCTACCCTTGTTATCCAGGGCTTGACTACAGTTAGCAACTCCACGAACAAAACCCGAATTCCAATGCCAGGGTTCTTCAACACCTGTTCCTGCAGATTTGCGAGGAATTCTGCTGTACGAACGCAATCAGATCGTCTGCTAGGGATCTTTCTTCTTGCTACATCCTCGTAGTCACCATTGCAAGTCTCTAGTTCATGCCTGATTGTTTTTACTGTATTCAGGGAGCATTGGGCAGCAGTCGTAATATCCTTATTTTGATGGCGGGCACGAATCATCATGATACAAGTTATTCTCTTCCATGATTCAGGTGGGTTCCAGCTATCCATCCTTTCTGACATCTTGTATATGAATGAAGAAGGGTCCAAACTTTTAAATGAAGAGAAGTGTGTGTTAATACATGTAACCTACGGAAAAATATAATTAATTATAAATATGTCAAATTTATCCCGAACACCCTGTATATATGCCTCACTAACTTGCTCACGTTTTATAATACGGTGACAACTGAGCTGAATACTGCTGAACTTTGCAAAGGCCTTTGACAGGATACCTTGTGGAATTCTAATCAATAAACTGCAGCACATGAGGATAGATATAGGATTGGCGAGATGGATAAGAGAGTGGTTGATGGAGAGATATCAGAGAGTAGTTTATTCAGGAGTAGAGCCCAAGAGAAGGCCTGTGACTAGTAACCCTGTGACACGGCACTAGTCACAGGGCTACTAATGTTTAATTTGTACATTTACAAATTAAATTTTTACAAGAACTACTGCATATTTGTACATTAACGATATAGGAAAGGATTTGAGAGGAACTGCTCAGTTGTTTGCAATGATGCAAAGTTGGTAGAGCAATAGTTAATATAGATGATGTCAAAATTTTGCAGAATGATTTGGGTAGATTGGCAGACTGGGCAAAGGAAATTACCAGCTGTATACCACATTGGTGGAACTGTACTCCAGGAAATTGACGAAGCCAGAGACTTGAGAATGTTAGTAGATAGGGAGTTATAGTGTAGGGAGAACATAACAAAAGTGGCTAAAGCAATTCATCAGATCACTTGGTTACTGAAGAATACTTTGACGAGCAAGACAAGCAGGTTTGTTCATTTTTATCGAGACTTGATAAGATCCCATCTTGAATACTGCGCGCAGATCTTGGCACCAGGGTCTCTTCATTATGAAGAGGAAGTGAAGGGGGTCCATAGGCGAGTGACCAAGATGGTATCAGGTCTATGGAATGGACCTTATGAGAACAGGTTGAAGATTAGTGAGCTTCAGGGGAAATTTTTCAGAATAGGTGTGGTGGTGGGAGAGCTAGGGGTCATCCATGGAAACTGAGTAAGGGTGTAGTTGGCAAGGATGTTAGAATTAGTTTTTTGCTTGGAGAATGGAGAATGAGTGGAATAGATCGCCAAAGTGTGTTGTGGGTGCCATGACTGTGAATGAGTTCACAGCAAAGTATGATAGATACTGGCAAATGTTGAATAGTTCTTGACATGATGTTTAGGGCCTCCCTTGATAACTCTAAGATCTCCATAGAGTAATAATACCTGTAATAAAAAAAGATGGCTACAGGATTTTTCCCTTCATTCTGGTTGTTAATACCGTCCTTAATGATGGCACCAACCTTAGTCGTTTTAAAGAAACGGGATTGTTGGAAGTTAGACCTGCAGAGGTCTGACTTCCAACAATCAGTTCACAAAAACTGAATGAAGTTGCTACTGCCGCTGTGGAGCAGGCCATGAATAACAGCGTTGGTTCCTGTAGTGCACGTGTTGTATCAAGACACACGGATGTGCCATACACAACTGTATGGGAAATTCTACGGATGATTCTGCATTTCTACCCATTCAAGATAACCCTGACACAGGAGTACACTGCAAGCTTTGAAAGTCGATTGAGATTCGCTATATTCGAGTATAGTTGAACGCTGCGTGGCTGTGGATGATTTTGTGGGGAGATAAGGATCACTTTCACGTGAATGGAGCTGTGAATACTCACAATTGCCGGGTATGAGCTACGCAAAACCGGCATGCAATCCAGCAAATTTATTTGCATTCATCAAAATTACTGTCTGGCGCGGGTTTACAGCCTTCGTTTATCATTGGACCGTTCTTCTTTGAGGACATTCGCCAGTCTGGTCCTATGACCTGCTCAGTTACTGCCGAGAGGTATCGCGATATGACAAACAATTTTATTGTGCCACAGCTACAGCAGATCCTGCGCATGGATTCAGTCATTTTGGTGCAAGATGCCCCCCCCCCCCCTCCACACATCGGTCGATCCGTACAGGAAGTTCTTCGAGAACATTTCACGGAAGCCAGAGCGATCAGTCGTGTGTTTCCCACTGAATAGCCGCCTCGTTCACCTGATCTGCCCCCCCCCCCTGTGACTTCTGGCTCTGGGGATTTCTCAAAGATGAATTTATCGGGATCATCCTGAGAACTTGCCAGCTCTGAAAGACAGCATAATGCAGCATGCGCAACATCGATCCCAACCAGCTGCTTTCTGCCATTGAACACTCTATGTTATATGTTTTTATAACAAAATCATAACTTAATAACAAAATATGTTATTTATGCTTGTGTCGTTTTTCCTCCTTCTTACACACACACACACACACCATACAGCGCCCCTAGCGGTGAATTTTGACACCCCCCCCCCAGATATTTCTGTATGACAAAAAATGCGTTCCTGTAAAGTTTTGCAGCATTTGGATCACTGGATAGCGCTACACAAGGCCTTAAACAGAAATACTTTTATTTTTATCACTCAGTATAAAGAATCCGATGCGGTGAAATAGCACAGAAATTGGGAAAAAATGAAAAGCAAAATTTAAAAAAAAAAAATATATATATATATATATATTAAAAAATTTTAATGACTCAAACTCATCACCACATCGGCGTACGTTGACAGTTTCATCCCAGAGTATCTGATGTGGAAAACCTTCACCATTTGAGTTCGCTGAAAATAACACATGACTGGACAAGGCACTGGGTCGAGTTCTGTTGTAGGTAATGTCTCTCTGGTGTCCTCTAAAAGGAGTTCGATAGATTTCTCCGTTTGTCCGAAGTATGGCTTATCACAGTCGCAAAGAATCTTATAAACACCAGGATATTTAAGATTATTGTGTTTAGTTTTAGGACGACTTAAGATGGAACGAAGTTTAGGTAGGGTTGTGAAGAACGTCTTGATATTATATTTCTTCAGAATTTTAGTCAATTTTGGAGATAAAGAACTGATATATGGAAAAGAAATGCTGCCCTTGGTGTTTTCATACTGTCGTGGATGAGGGTTGAACAGTAATAATCTGTCTATAGTTTTCTTAGAGTATCCATTACGTTGAAATGTAACTTAAAGATGTTTAAGTTCAATATGAAGTTTCTCTTCGTCTAACAGAACAGACCTAGCTCGGTGACCTAGATTGGAGACGATATCCAACTTCCGTGAAGGAAAATGGTATGAGTCAGCATGAAGGTACCTGTCAGTATATGTCGGTTTTCTGAAAATTGAAAATTCAAGATGTTTAGCCGTCCGGGTTACTTTGATATTTAAGAATGCGATAGAGCCATCAACTTCCAATTCAGATGTGAACTAAAGAATTTTAGAGTCTAAAGAGATGGTTATCAATTCCGTTCATATTAATAACAACCTAAGCTACAGCCTACCAGATTCTCACAGCTCCACCATTCAATATTGGCTCTCTCGAGACCTTATACGCGCGCATGAGCATAATGATAGTCAGAGTTCATTCTTCTATTTATACTGTGGCCTTTATTCTTTTCAGTGTCAGAACTGTACTTTCTGTTTTAAAAAGCAATTCCTTTAGATTGGTTACTGGTATTTATATGTTTATCTCACACTTGATGAAGTCTTAGTTTAGACGAAACTAGTAGTGTAATTAAATTTTTTTATTCAAACCTCGGTTCTAGTCATTAAAATTTTTTTAAATACGATATCAAACCGAGTAAATCTGTAAATCTTCAATTACGCACACACACATACACACACACATACACACATATATATATATAAATATAAAAATTTTTTTCCTAGCTTGGGCCAAGAAAACCATGAGGCCAATGCATTATATTTGTCAATTGCGTGTGTCGTACTGGCTGGGTGTCAATTTGGCCATTAACAAACGATTTTTGGGGAAGGAAAACCCTGCCATCTCTGTATGAATCCGACTAATCACCTTCTTGTGAAAAAAAAAAAAAAAACTGATATACTCAGCATCTTAGACTGGATTGAAATCTTTTTAAAGAATTAAAGACCAGACCATTGTCATGTCTTTTGACAGAAAAATGCACAATGTCACACGGGAAGATGCAACTGGTTTTACAGGGAAATAATCTGAAAGAACACTTGGGGAGGAAGTGGAACGTCAGGTGCAATCCATATCAATGAGTCCAATAGCTGTACATCGATTTGTGTGGTGTTGAAGGTGCCATGTGAGTGAGGTATTTTGGACCAAATTGGTAAGAAAGAGAGAATACTAAAGAGGTGATAAAGGCAAAGGTGGTTTCATATGCTATTGATGTGGAAGGGAAGGGGGATTTCAGATTTTTGTTAATGAAAAGGAGCCAGCAGAACTAGCTAGCTCTTTAGATTCTTCATAGTAAGGTCGCCGTTCACCACCTAAGACTATATTGAAAGACAGCAGCAAACCACCGAAAAGCAAATTTTTCTGGCCTATTCTGTGATTTTAATCAGATAGTTGGTTTTATTTTTGATGATTAATAATAGTCATCGTGTCGGCTCGCAATAAATAAATTTATATAATTCTAGGAAGCTGTTAAAGTTCAGTTATGTTAATTAAAAGGGAACTAGTGAATACTAATGGACATTATATTTTTATACTAAATGACATCTATTCAGTGTCACTCATTATAAAGTAAGTTTTCCTCTTGTGGATTATTACCATCAAAGGGGACATAGTGTGACATCTGGTGGATAATTTTTATTCCAACCAAAGATATGCAAATTATTTAACATTAGGTTTGAAGTTTCAAACATTTATTTGAAACTTCAAACCTAAATTTAAAAAACTTTATTGTTGTTTTCAAAAAGATGAAGTCTGCAATTCCCACATGCGAAATTTACCTGCTTAGAGGATATTAATAATGACATCTAACCACAGTATTTAAAAAATAAAAAGACACAAGGAAATTGTGCATAGAGACCGAAAGGTTTTTTTTTTTTTTTGAAGAAGTAAACAGATTATCCTTTTCGTTTCAATGTTAAAAGTGAAAACATGTATATATAAAAAAAAAATCATTGGCTGTTAACATCATAAAGTTTTCCTTAAATACTGTTTGTCTTCTCAAGCTATGATATTTGCCTGCACTCCCCCCCCCCCTCATCAGACTTCAGCGACAAGTCAGATTCATCTCGTTCCCTCATGAAGCCTTGAAGCACTTTGAGGCGATGAAGGGAAACAGAATTTCCCTTCTTGGAAATGAGTAGTCCACCCATCCATTACTAGAAATACTTAACGTACGTAAGTTATTCCCCATCAGACGCAACGCTGTAGACAATTTCCTTATGTTTAACTACCTTAATTATATATTTGTGAACAATTTCCTTATATATTTGCATGCATCTTGGTGTATTGTAAATGGCCGGATTTGACAAGAACTTCTTGTTCTCTATAATTAGCAGAATTTTTATCAGATAAAACGGATCTTAGAGAACAAGAATCAAAGCTAATTCCAAAATCAATTGACTGTGTGCTGCTCTGTAAAGAATTAATATGAAAAAATATGGATTCCCTCTCATAATAAAAAGGAAAAAAAAAAGCCTTGTAAGTATTCACGCAGTAATGACTACATGTCAATGAGTTTTTGCTACCGTATTCCAGGAAGCTCCCCTTACAGGTACAAAGGTCATCACCACGGTAATACAATCTGATGCCATAGGCGAGCATTAACAAGTTCTTTGGAGGAAAAGTGGACATTCGATAATTAGTTCGCGGTACGTAAATCGTGATGACTGACATACGGAACCGAATAACAGGTCAAAAGAAAATGCTAAAGGTCAGAGATGGTGATTTTCCAAATTAAAAAGGTCAAAGATCGGTTTTACCTAAGAAATTAAGCAACTACGTGATGAGAATAAACATGGAGGAAAATGGGAAAGAAAAATGAGAAGAGAAAGAAAAATGAACTCATAAGTGGGAGATTCGGAATATTAAAACTTGTAGTCTCGTTCCTTCACTGCGTTAAAAAAAAAAAAAAAGCTTAATGCCCAATGGAATCTGCCATTAACTTAATAGTGTAATATATAGAAATATTATAGACAGTGTCATTAACCCTATGTAGTTATTTATATATGAAAAATACGAACACCTGGTGCAACAAAAAAAAAAGACATTTATACAAAAACAGCTTAGAAATCTAATTCGCGGATCATTTCTTATCACTAGGAGCAAGTAATAAATTGTTAGAAGCTAACGCTCAGTAAGAGTTGGGATAATTGAAATGATGCCCTGCAACTGTTTTTTAATGAACCACACAAATATTGATAACATTTGAGCTTAAATTTGAATATCATTTTCTGTTTTTCTGCAGCTTCTTTGAAACTTCTATCAAAAAGTGTTTCTCAGACAGAAGACGACAGTGTCATGTGGCTTAATGTTGTGCATTAGGCAACATAATACGATGTCCAAAGCAGTGCTTCCTTTACATAATCACACTTTGATTCCCAGTTCAATAAAATATTCGGACCACTCCACCATATATATATATATATATATATGGTGGAGTGGTCCAAATATACTGAATAAGGACTCGTGGACCAACAGGGCCATAAGGGGCAATCATCTTGATTGTAAGGGAAGCGGCACTCCCATGGATCCCTAGCTGGATCTATCCTCTCCTTCTTCTACTTTGAGGAAGATCCACTTACTTTAATCTTTCCTATAAGGCCTTATCAGCCAACTCTTCTTACTTTATGACCCTTATATTATTAGAGTACTCGAGGGCCATGGGGTCTTTTCATTTCTGGCCTTACAACTATGCCCTCTCTATAAACCTTACTATATTTCTTCTATAATCTACTCTTTCCCCTTCAATATACCCTATTCCTCCTATGGGTTTAAATTCGGAAGAAGGCTAGTTCAGAAGCCTTAAGGTAGCAGCCCTACCACTGAACTATTCCATCGTCAGGCTAGTCCCCTGACATGGAGAACATAATCCTACTTGTAAGCTGACAGAAAAAGATAATCGGATTGAATCTACGGGAAACGACCCTGGAATGGAAAAGGGAAAACGAAAATGGAAACGACAAAATATAATACACATAGCAAACTGTAATGTAAGAGGAATAGCATATAAAGAAAGAATTAGACCAGTTATTAAATGAAAGAAATTTTAAAATAGCATTAAGCACTGAAACAAAAAAGAAATTAAAAGGAACTATGAGAACTGAAAATTTTAATGTGATATACAGTGGAGTCGACAGAGACCAAAGGGCACAAGCAGGAGTCATGATTTGGATTAATAACTCCCTTTCAAAACAGTTAAAACATTATAAATTATGGAATGAAAGAATAATAGAAGCTAGAATAAAAATAGATAGAGGTTATTTAACAATAACTGGTTTATATGCCCTAGAAGAAGGAAGAGAACAGGATAATACTGATTTTTATATTCAGCTACAAAACATATATAATAAAATAAATAAAAATGATTACATAATTTTAGCAGGAGACTTGAATGCAAGAATTGGAAATACGAAAATTAATAATAATATAGGAATACATGGAGAACACACTCTAAACAGAAATGGTAAAAAATTGATTGACTTTGTAGTTCATAATAACCTAAAAATAATGAATTCCTTCTATAAACATAAAGACATACATAAATATACTTGGACAGTAAGAGGATGGAAATCAATATTAGATTACTTCATATTAAATGAAAAGACATCAAAATTTTCACTAGATGTTAGAGTTCACAGAGGATATGAAATCAGTAGTGACCACTTCCTTGTTAAAATAAAATTAAGATTACCACCTAAATGGCTATAAGTAACAAGAACAGAAAGAAAAATTGAAACATTTGTTTATAAAACTAGACTATTGAATGACACAAATGTACAATGGCTATATGAACAAAGAATTAACCAATATCTAGATAAAATAAAACAAAATGAAGAAATAGAAATAGAATGGCGTAATAAAAAGAAATAGAATAGAATAAATATTGTTTAAAAATATAAATATTTGACATAATATTTTCAAAGCAAACATTTGAAAATTCTGAAATTCGAAAAAAAATTATTCAATTATTATACGTAAAGTGAAAGATCAATCAGTGCAACTCTTCCGGTGCACTGATTTGTAGAATAACCAAGTATTTATAAGACGTCGATTATTTCAGAAATAGCTTCCAGCAGCAGAAGAAGTAATATTTAGATTTTTTTTAAAGAAAAACAAACACAAATAATACTACTGAACTTTCTTTTGTGTGGTATGCATATAAACAATTTTGCATGGTGAAAATATAGCATATTATTTCTAAAATTTCACATAATTTCAGCAGGCAGTAGAACAGCTGGTTTTAGATTGCAAATAAATAGAACAGATTTAGAAGCTTCACGATACAATCTGATTGCCGTATATCTTTTGTCAAAATGGTAAAATTACGTAACTGATTTTGAATGCTGTCTAGAAGAGCTTTCAAACCTGTAGAGAAATTTAGAGTAGTTATGCAATTCACTTCCAGGAGAGAATAAGGAGGGGGGGGGAAACATTAGAAAATCTTCAAAATGAGCAAAAATGTTGAATCATTCCGAATATGATATTTTTCACATTATATTTTCAACATATCTACGAAGTTATGCACTAGATATTATCGTAATATGCATAATACAAATAAATAAATAAATGACGAAGGGAAAGAATCACTGCTAAAATATCATTGGATATAAATTTTTGATACCAAAAAGACACAATCGGAAACCGAGTAAGGCAATTTAGCATTTTAACATTTTTTTTAATTTTGTCTTTATAAATAACAAAAAATCGTTTCTAAATCTAAAATATGATGATCCATATAATGCTATTTCGCTAGAAACGAAAGAAAAAGGACATATTTATTTCAATAAATATTATTTAAAAATATACATATTTGACATAATATTTTCAAAGCAAACATTTGAAAATTTTAAAATTCGAAAAACAATTATTCAATTATTATACGTAAAGTGAAAGAACAATCAGTGCATCTCTTCCGGTGCACTGATTTGTAGAATAAAATACACAAAATTCACTATCACTAAATAGATTCATTGCAAAAGCTGATCAGTGGGCATTTCAGGATTGATTTTTTTTTTCGCATATGTGAAATTGGTTTCAATTTTCGGGAAGAGACACAATAAATCAATTTAGAGGCAAGAAAGGTCAAATAACTTAGGACAGTAAATAAAATTCTAAGCAACACAATATAGACGTAAAGACAGGAGGACGGGACACAAAGGTCACTCAGCAACAGTTAATCCACTAATGCTATAGAATAGCCGTAACGAGATTAACGGCGGAGAAAGGTAATGGCATGAAAAAAGGTAGAATGCCGACGAAGTTTTGATCCATGAAAAAAGCTAAGAAGAGCTGACTATATCATCCACACCGGCCGGTTGGGAGGTTAATATAAAAACGGTACTAAATGCAGCAGCAAATGAAAGCTTAGGAAAGACCAAAAAATTCAATAAAAGAAAAAAACTGAAGATCTGGGATGATACAATCAAAGAAATAATCAAAAAGAAAAAAGAAGCCTATCACAAATGTTTAAGCAGTAAAAGATTAGAAGATGAAATAGAATATAAAAGAATAAGAGCCATAGCTAAAAGAGAAGTCAGAAAAAGACATAGAGAATCATGGAATAAATTTGTTTCTAATTTAGAATATGATTTATATAAAATAAGACCCAATGTATATAAGATTTTGAAACACCTAAATGCAGATACCAAAGAAAACATAAAATTAAACACTGAATTGAAATTAGAAGAATTTTTAAATTACTACACAGAACTGTGGACAGACAATTATTTTAAAAAAGACAACTGGCAAACAATTAACGAAATGAAAAGGAAATAACTGAAGAAGAATTAGAAATCAGCCTGAAAGAAACAAGAAACGGAAAATCACCTGGAGAAGATAAACTAGGTTCAGAACTATATAAATACGCAGGAACAAGATTCAAAGAAAGACTCTTATTATTTTTAAATAAAATTTACTCAACTGGTATCCCCCCAATAGAATGGAAAAAAGCAATTGTAATTCCTATCTTTAAGAAAGGTAATAGAGATGACCCTCAAAACTGTAGAGGTATCAGTATACTAAATTCCTGTTACAAAATATATAGCAGAATCTTAAATAACAAACTAATGAAATATTCCGAAAACTTTATTCTAGAGGTACAGAATGGATTTAGAAAAGGACGATCATGTATAGACCCAGCCTTTTGCCTAAAATTAATAATAGAGAAAAGAAGAGAATATAATTTAGAAACACATATTGCGTTTATTGACGTTGAAAAAGCATTTGACAAAGTTAAAAGAAACACATTATTTAACATATTAAAAGAAAGACAAATACCAAATAATATCCTAAAAGCTGTCACAAGTATATATGAAAATAATCAAATACAAATAAGATTAAATCACGAGCTATCATATACAAGAGAGATAAACCAAGGGGTCCAACAGGGATGTCCCCTCTCAGCAACTCTTTTTAATATCTACTTAAATGAAATAATAAAATGGAGTAAAAATTTACATCAAGGAATTAAACTTTCACCTACAGTTAACTTAAACACTTCCCTCTTTGCAGACGACCAAATAATAATTACAAATTCTGAAGATAACTTACAGAAAGCTATTTTAAATCTAAATGAGATATCCAAAGATTATGGTATGATAATATCAACGGAAAAATAAAAAACTATGGCCTTTAAAGGACAAGATCCAGCAAGAACTAAAATAAAATAGTAATAGATAACAAGATCTTAGAACAGGTGACTTCATTTAACTACCTAGGATGTATGATCACATATGAAAATGAAAAAGATATAAACGTAAAAATTGCAAAATATTTAAAAATAACAGGTGTAATTAACTCTATATTTAAACCAAACCTATTTCAAAAGCAAATCAGGCTAAAAGTATACAACACATTAGCCTTACCGGTCTTAATGTATGGAAGCGAAATCTAGACAATAAAACAAAAAGACAAACAAAGATTAACAACAGCAGAAATTAAGTTTATGAGAAAAACTGCAAAGCATACCCTATTTGATCCCAAAAGAAACGAAGATATTATGAAAGAATTAAACCAAGACCCAGTAATAGAAAAAATTAAAAAATATAAATAAAAAATATAAACATAAATGGATGGAACACGTTCAAAGAATGAAAACAGAAAGATTACCAAAACAAGCCTTAAAGTACAAGCCATTAGGAAAAAGAAAACCAGGACGTCCTCTTAAACGATTCAACGATGACTTCTAAGGCCGGAACAGGCCATGCTAGGCCTAAATCCTTGATACGTATGATGATGATGATGACTATTTCCAAATATCAAAACCAACCTAAAGTCACAACAAGATTGCTTATCGAGTGATTTAGCCTATCTTCAGCCTGTGCTGAAGATACGCTTTATACAACAAAAAGATACGACACTCAAGATAACTCATCTGGCCTTTCATTACATTATATTTAAAGATTTCGCTAGCTAGAAGTTAATTTCAGGTTTATTTCCAACCTCATTTATTTGCTATGGCTCGATATACTACACCAAGATATTGTAATCGATCCTATCGCAATATACAGTATATTATATAATTACTCTCAAAATATATTACTCTCTCATACTCTCAAAATATTTTAAATTAGTGAGCATTTCTGCAGTGCAAATTTTCTTTGAGGAGATTTACGATTGGTTTGAATTATGTCATCATCATTATCATCAATGGCTCTAACAGGCCCTTAAGCGACCTTCCAAATACCCTTGGATTTCGTAACCGTAATTCGAGGATAAGTTGCTTAGCCCTATGCCTATGAGTATTCTATTGTCTGTAGATTGTATTTTCCACTGGCCGGTTTGCCTGGTTGCGGAACGAAAACCCCGAGTTTCCGAGAGGGAACAGCGCCGAATAAGATCGGCGAACTCACCTTCAGTTAAAGATGACGGAGAAAGGTTCTTCGCATCCTAGACGAAATTCGAACCCAAGTGTTTTCAATCAAAGGGCATCGTCGATGCCCTTTGATTGTGCAGATTTGTATAAACAAATCTCCAGCAAACCTGACTTCAGAATATTGTTCTCCCATTTGGAGTAGTGCGTCCAAATTCTCTAAAAGTCCCAATTATTATCTGGAAGAGGATCCGATTACCGATTAATAAAGGACTCCTCTTTGGGTTTCAGGGAAATTACTTTCTCACACATTTGCTGTTTCTGTCTTTTCGTTTATGTTTATTATTATTATTGTTATTATTATTATATTATTATTATTTTATTTTTATTGACGCTTCTTCGCACTTTCAGTTTTAAAAAACTGTAAAAAACAGTTTGTCTCGAACAGATGGTACCAGTTCCTTCTGATCTTCTTAACCATTTGCTCGAAGACGTCACTAATGTGCTATGGCCTGAAACGGTAAAAAAAATAAAATAAAATAAAAACAATCGACTGGGTTACGAAGGCAGTTTTTAGGAGGAATGTTAAATAAAATGAATCACCAGTTATCAGTTCGGATTTTTAAAAGGAACAAAACACGTGCTTTTTAATAAATGAAATTTAATTCCAGCTCAATCCAATCAGGTAGAGTACTTAAGATTGATTCCTAAGAAGTAGTATAAATGTTCTATTACTCAAATGACAAAGATTTCAAACATTTAATTTAATGAAACGTTTAATTTAAACACAAACAGGAAGATTGGTGTAGGACTGTTTTTTTGCTGTTCAGCAATGTAGTGAGATAAAAAGGAATATGAAATAAAATCAGAGAAAAATGCCACATATTTATCGAATGCTAATTCATTTCACTTTGTGCAAGTTAAAACCTCAGAAATCGCACCAGTTTTGTTTTTCTAGTGGGCACACGGACAGTGAAGACTCCATGTTTATAATGAACTAACAACCTGTGTGCTTGTTATCATTTTCCACAAAGAAACAATATATATATATATAGATAGATATACTTAGAGTTCACAGAGGATATGAAATCAGCAGTGACCACTTCCTTGTTAAAATAAAATGAAGATTACCACCTAAATGGCTATAAGTAACAAGAACAGAAAGAAAAATTGAAACATATATAAACAGACAAGTAAGTCAAGTTTGCGCTTGCAAGTATTGCAGGTCTAGGTGACCCTTAAAACATCTTATGGTAACTTGTTCTGGTAAAATACCTTTAAGCTTTGTATCACTAAAATCTTGGTATTTCTAGTCTGGCTCCCACTGATGAGACCTCAATAAAGGTCGAAACCGGTCTGGGTAGTGGCCTTTTGCCTTTAATACATGGCATTATATACATCTCCTCCAGGAGATGTGCTTTGCATTAAGGGTAATGCAAAGGGTGCTTTGTATTAAGAATGGTGATCAGAGCTTATCCACCTTTACCGCGAGTTGCCTTGACTTGCACTACGTGTGGGGTCACCCAGACTTGCGCTACTTGCAGGAGCAAACTTGACTTACTTGTCTGTTTGATTACTTGGGAAATGGAGTAAAACCAGGTTTAAAATAGCTTGGTATCTTTAACATATGAGCCTCCGTAGCTCAGTCAGTATAGATGAAGCGCTGGGTTCGATTCCCGTCCATGATGTGAGAAACCTTTATCTGGTCTCTTTCGACTAAAAGTGAGTTAGCAGGTCTCATACTGAGGTAGGGGAGTTTTCACCCAGAAATTCAGGTTTTTTCCCTCAGAACTGGCAAACCGTGAACACGCGCTTCTACAGACATAGGACACCACCTCTAGGAATAAGGAGTATCCAACCTATTCCGTAGGATTTTGGTTCGGAATGCTTACTCTGTAAAATGTGTACATCTACGCTTGAGCATAAATTAGGATAGGATAGGATATTCACCAACCATATTACCTAACACACGATCTGTTCCCCTATTCAGTGTTTTGTCCATTCCATCAGTAGGTTTAAAACTGGAGTCAATTCAGCAAAATAAATAAATCAATAAAACTTAGCGGATTGAAGTAGATTTTTTTTTTTTCAGCGAGACTTTAGACGAATCTATTTAGGCTAATCCATCCCCTGATGATAACTGGACCAAATGGTGGTAATTAATTTAAAGAAACGGGCAATGGTGAGAATGAAAAACTAGAAAAATATTGATATTCATCCCAAATAAAAACCCGTACACTCTAAATTTCGTTTACAATTTACTGTTACACTACTTTTTTCACAATAAACATTGGCATTTAAATTAATAACGACATTCTTTTGTGCAAATCCTATAAGACCAGTTTTCATGCTTTTAATTAGGACTGAAAATAGGAAGATCATACGACTAGAAATTAGCAACGCCAATAAGTGAATTCAGTAACAAATATTTTAGTGTGCAAAACTTTTAATAAGAAGTTTAAGAAATTGAAAAATGCTTATGTACACTACGGTACCGTACAAATGTGAAATAAAAATAAGCAAAGCAAATTTTTGAACTGTTTGAAATATGGTTGTAACGAACAGGAAGTAAATAACATAGGAAAATATGTAAAAGGGTAAAGGGTGAGCCTCTTTCCAGTGAACCTCCATAGTTGAAAAGATTTAGATTCGCATCCCGTCTATGATACAAAGAACTTTTATCAGGGCTGTTCAAATAAAAGGTGAGTTATCCAGACTTATATGGAGTTGCAGGGTTTTATCACTCCGAAACTCGGGTTATTTTATCACTCCGAACCTCAGAAACCTTGCTCCATAAACATACATATCTACAGATATACCACCTGAGAGAGAGAGAGAGAGAGATTAAGCATTGGATCATGGACAATTAAGATAATAGTCTGAATCGGGACTTAAAAAAAGTAAAGGCATTTAAAAATAACGCTAAAATGTGTATATTCTTCCACCAAGGTATCTGGAATTCTTAGGCTTCGATTCGTAATCACGTTTTTAAAAAAAAATAAAGAATGAATACTACTCAGAAGCTATGGGATTTTGAGATAAAAACTGTGTTGAAAAGAGAAGATGACGGCATTGATAACTTGAAGAGGAATATGAAGTATTAAAGTACCTGATAGAAGCCCTTAAGATCATCATGATATTTCTTATGAAACTCTTGTCAAATATTAATTTCTTTTGTATTCAAAACTGCAACTTGTAATTTTTTCTAAGGATTATATTAGTAGTTTTATATTGATCTTATACACCATATTCTTAAACGTATATTACTTTAAATAAAACAATGTGAGAGGCATATATGACGTAGATTCAATACCCTTGGAGGGTAATGGATGGCAGTGCTGTGGCTAATGAAGTTCTAAGGCTCGGCTATTGCTGTTACCCTCCTGACATGATCAGAGCTTTAATAGCTCAATAACACCTTATCCCTACACTGTCCTCTACAGATAACGGGGAAGATGAAAAGCATTCTTGCTTCGCCCCTTTAAGCCAGTCCTTATAAGGACTATATGACATAATAAATACTGAAAGCCATCCAGTATGGATGAACATAAAAATCTTGAAAGTGCTATTATTTAGAAGATTTACACAATCGACTGTTTATCATCCAAATAGTTTTTGCTGATATAAAAAGAATAAAATTGAGAGAGAGAAACAACAATTGAACGTTTCTTTAAGCTGAGATTGACAAACAAAGATGACTAAATCACGAAAGGGGGGGGGGTAGTGGTTATGTCATTATAGAAGCCAGTTCTATAAAATAAACATAATGTTGCAACTGGAAATGTCATGTGTACCTACTTATAAGGAAATTTACAGTCCCCTGGCAACATCTGAAATTTGAAGCAACTTTGTCAGTATTCTGACGCTAAAAAAATAAAAAAGAGCATTATTCCTCATTTTTGGACCTTGAAACAAAAGATACAAATCATAATGCCATGTCACTTATTGACATTTTGAAGAATATGTATCCCATAAAATTGAACTTATACTTAATCGGAGATAAACAATGTTCCAGAATTGACACGGTCATTCGAATCCATAATACATATTGGGATGAACAGAATTCTGGATCGAAGTAAAACCAGAAAGTCCAATTTCGTGTATTCAACTATTTCGAAAAAGGAATAGCGCCCAATTCCATGAGGATGGAAATGCAAGGTGGGATTTATCACATACAATTCCTACCATTTATAGTATTGGATTCTTTATAAATTACCAACCCTTCCATCTCCAATTCATGACGGACATGAATAAATTACGCAACTAAAAATTTCTTTACTTCATATAACGAAACAGTTCCACAATATTCGTGTTCCACTGATGTAACTGGCTATACAAAGTTAATTTCTTTGTAAATGCGGCGGTTGAGAAAAAAAAAAATAGCATTATATATGAAAGTTACTTTCAAAAGAGATTCAGTCTTTCCCTCTCCTAATTCCATCACAGAATTCTATTTTTAAAAAGAGGCAGATCAGATCTGATAAATATCTAAAATATACTCAAAAAAAAAAAAGATTTCTAGAATGAGCTGATTTATTCGATATTTTCAATATTCAATATTTTGTTCAATATAATAAAGTGTAAAAATGACTTTGTTACATAACAGGATAATTTTAAGCTCTTTTCCATTCCTATAAGTAAAAAAACGTAATTAATCTTCGCGCACCATTTGTTTATTTAGATCTGAATGCATGAAATGATATGCTTTCATACATATATATGTGTATATATATATATATATATATATACGGTATCTTAAAAAGGTTGTACTTTAAATATATATATATAGACAGATAGATAGATTTTGATGCACATAAATACGGTATCTTAAAAAGATTGTACTTGAAAGTATTAGTATGGCAATAATATTCAAATTATATATTACGAATATTTTCTTTTTTGATTTTTATTTTATTATGGATTCATTCGAATAATTTCATGGATGAAAGCCAAAAAGACAACTTAATAACTCTCTAAGGGAGAAATAACACTGCCGTCTTTTCTCATTTTATTTTATACTGTTTATAGCAAGTTGTTGTGATACCCTATAATTATAAAGCTGATTAATATTAACAACATGAGAGGAAACAGCCATCCATTGGAAGCAAATGACCCTCCCACTTCTCAACAAGAATAAACAAAAAAACATTTATGTTAAAGGAATCGAAAGTAAAGAAGAAACGTGTTCAGTTTAGAAGATCAATATCGGATTCAACAGGAAGTCATGAAGACATAACATTCTTGTTAGAGTAAATCATCCAAGTAATTGTCAATTTGACATGAGATTATTGCAGATGTTAGCAAAATTGTCTTCCAAACAACAAAATGATTATTTTAAGATGTCCCTGTCCTATCTTCTGAATCTGTAAATGTTAGAAATGAGGAGACAGTTTACTTCCTTGCATTTTCATCTGCTGTACTTCAAGGCCATGCAGAACCAGACGATGTACATCATGTTGTTAATAATATATTTTTAGTGGCAGTGTGAGTTGCATCCGTTTTCAAATTCATCTGTTAAGCACATTTTAATGCATAATTATTTCTATATTGAGAGAAATATGTTTTGCTATTTTCCCAATCCGGGATACTTCTAATACATTATTTTTATTTTAGTTAACAATTTGGTAATGAATACCTCCGATACATGTAATAGGAATATCATAAAAAAGAGATAAATGTTGGTCACTAAACTTCGCTGCAGTACACAAAAAGCATTATCGACGTGTGCAAAAATTATTACCCAGTTAACGACTTACAATTACTAACATACTACTTTTTATATATATATAAAAAAATCGTGTATTTATAAAACTGTAATTAAACTTAAAAGTTGCAACATTTTGAGAGAAATATTAAGCATACAAGACACTTATTATTTAATGATATAATATTTTATTATTTTTATTAAAATAAAAATAATAAAATATTGATAATGAATAATAAAAATAATAAAAATTTGTTTTTAATTCTATGTTCTTAATTCTATGTTCGTATATATAAAGAAGCTATTTGTGACACTCACAGCCGCATTTTTTTATTCTCTTACATTAATTATTCAATAAACTATTAATATTACTCAGCTTATACTATAAAACACAAGAAATCTGGGAATTAACTCTGAAATTAAATAATTCAGCAATGCCAAAATATGATATACGAGTATTTTACAATTTTATTTTATTTTCAATTAAATTTAAGTGTTTTAAAAATAACGTATTATTTTAATTACAACAAAAATGTGATAAGTCTTCGTGATGTGAAATCTGCAGCTTTTAACTATTTTGACTGTTTCCTTTTTTTTTTTTTTTTTTTTTTGCATTTCTTATCATCACGTGCAAGAAATCAAAACAAGAAATCAAAAGTGGAGTGAATATGTTGTTAAAATAAATAAATAAATAAATAAATATACAATGGGCTCCGCCCCCTGACGCCTACGGCTCCCAACCCCCCCGTGTTAAGGACTGGTAGGCCGGTTCTCCCTTGAATTCTGATGACTCGAATTTTGAAGACTCGACACTCAGGGTAGCCCCTGAGTTTCAAAACGTTTCAAATAACTTGACAAAAACGTTACAAAAAATGTTACAAAAAAACGTTACATAAAAACATTACAGCCTACATCCGTTTCCAATAAAGAAGATTAAAATAGAAAATGAATAATAACCTTGCAAAGAATATTTCATGAAAATCTACTCTATACAATAAAATGATAAGCTGAAATTGGCAACGGATGTGACGTCGGTTTGCAACGGATGTAGGCTGTAAAACGTTTTTGTGTAACATTTTTTCAAGTTATTTGAAACGTTTTGAGACTCAGGGGCTACTCTGAGTGTCGAGTCTTCAAAATTCGAGTCATCAGAATTCAAGGAGAACCGGCCTACCATTCCGGAACACTGGGGATTGGGCGCCGTAGGCGTCAGGGGGCGGATCCCCCTAGTGTAAAATAATATTTGAAAGAATTTCGACATATGTCTAAAAAAATATTTAAAGTATTATGACTAAGATATTTTATACTGCATAAATAGAAACAGACCTACTACAGTGTAAATTTCTTAATTTTCCTTTTAAACACCTTTAATAAGAAAGGTTAGAAAACCAAGAAGTAAAGCACCAATAAATTTTGGTTGGTAATTGGGGGAAGAATAAATTACCCTGGGGGGGTAATGGATGGCAATGCTGTAGCCAATGAAGTTCTAACTGAAGCTCGGCTATTGCTGTTACCCTCCTGCCATGATCAGAGCTTTAATAGCTCAATAACACCTTATCCCTACACTGTCCTCTACAGATAACGGGGAAGATGAAAAGCATTCTTGCTTCGCCCCTTTAAGCCAGTTCTTTATAAGTACCAATAAATTTCTGAAATAATTTCTTTACTTTGGTTTTTTAATTCTAATGTAAAGATAAAAAAAAGTCTTTTTAATTTAATATTATTTCTTATCATCACATGCCCAAGAAATCAAAAGTGGAGTGAATATGTTGTTAAAATAAATAAATAAATAAATATATATATATATATATATATATATATATATATATATATATATATATATATATATATATATATATATATATATATATATATATATATATATATATAAAGAAGATTAAAATAGAAAATGAATAACCTTGCAAAGAATATTTCATGAAAATGTAAAATAATATTTGAAAGAATTTCGATATATATATAAAAAAAAGATTTAAACTATTATGAAGATATTGTATACTGCATAAATAGAAACAGGCCTACTACATTGTAAATTTCTTAATTTTCCTTTTAAACACCTTGAATAAGAAAGATTAGAAAACCAGGAAGTAAAATGCACCAATAAATTTGTGAAATAATTTCTTTAATTTTGATTTTTAATTCTAATGTGAAGATAAAAAAAAGTCTGTTTAATTTAATATTACAATATAATTTAAAATTACAATATATTGTTAATTAATTAAATAAGCTACATGAAAATAATTAATACATTTAATTGTTTTCATTTCTGTGAAATGCACCAACGATGTAATATGGTAAAGAAGGGAAAATGCCAGAGGAGTGGGTGAAATCAATATTAGTGACATTTGCCCTTGAAGTTTTAAACATTGTTGATCTTTATTTCAAATACATTTAAAAGATGAAACGTAGATTATATTTACATATACAATTTTATTTAATTATTTAATAATCATAAATATTATCGAGTTCTAAGCGATTCATAAAAAAAGAAAGAAAGAAAAAATAAGAAAAGAAAAAGTTCATCTTTCCTGCACTAGGGGGCGATACTTTCCTCACGGATAGCTATTGATCCATTTCGATCGGTGGCCTCTGTTCATTTGTACAAAGTTGCGTGTCAACGTCCACGAGTGAGAAAGTGTGGGTAACTTTGACCCGTTCTGATAAGCAGAAAATTTCTTATTATTCAACTGCAAAGTATATCCAGATAGAAACTGCACATATAGAAAATAATCTGCAATGATAACATTCCTATCGGTATTTTCAAATTTCGAAACAGCGTGTACTATTTGAAGCGATCTTCAAATATCACTCAAATATTTTTAGCTATCGCTGATTTAAAAAAAAAAAAAAAGTTTGTGTTTTGATCACTATGACATACACTTAACTCTTCATTCCTAGTACATTCACAATATTGGCGAATGTTAATCACGTGTTATTCGTTTTTTATTCAACTTCTTGATGAATTAACCTTTGCCTTACCAAAGAATGCAATATTAAACTAGAAATGATCAGACTCATAATTGACAATTGACAATTGACATTTATGTCTTTAAGGGTGAAGCAAGATGCTTTTCATATTCCCCGCTATCTGTCGTGGTTACAGTGAGGGTAAAATTTACGAGCAGTTTGCTCGCCCTGAATGGGCATGGAGATTATGCATCGTTATAGGAGGCTAATATAGTTTTTGGTCTTCTATATTTGAATATGTCCGTTGGCTCATATGCTGCAGCTTGTTGAATCAAATCATTGGGGTGTGTGGACGTCTTTAGAAAAAACTTGGAAGCTAAGGATTGTAGATAAGAGAGAATATATGGAATATTTGTGTCTCTATGGAGCTGGCTGTTTCTAACATACCACGGGGCGTTCAGAATCATTCTCAAGCACTTGTTCTGCACACGCTGAATCTTGATAATGTTAGCGTTAGAGGTGTGGCTCCAGGCTGGAGAGGCATAGGTGATTATGGGACGAATCGTCATCTGGTAAAGTTGCAATTTGATTCTGTTGCTGAGCTTGCTATTTCTATTAATTAGCGGGTAAATCTGAGCTATGGCTTTAGATGCTTTTGCACATGCAGACTTGATATGTTGGTTGAAAGATAGCTTTTTGTCGAGAATTACACCCAGGTAATTTGTTTCTGTCTGCCAGGGAATTTTAGTATTGAATAGTAACACATCTCCTGCAGGAGACATTGGCCTTTTTGAGAAAAGAACCGCTGAGCTTTTCAGGGGGTTGACTTCCAATCTCCACCTAGAGAACCAACCCTCCAGCTTTAGAATGTTTTCTTGAAGCTTTCTAGTAACGAAGTGGGGTCTGAGGGATCTGGTTAGTATTGCCGTATCGTCCGCATACAGCGCTAAAATGGAAGTCATCGGATTGTGAGGGATGTCTGACATGTATACAGAAAACAGCAATGGAGCCAGTAGAGATCCCTGTGGCACTCCAGCAAAGATATGGCGCTGGGACGATATAGAACCGTTAATTTTAACTTGCATTGATCTATTCTGAAGATATGAACGGATTAGATGAACCATTTTTAGTGAGATGCCGGCTGAGATAAGTTTGTGCAGGAGTCCAAAATGCCAGATTTTATCAAATGCTTTAGATAGGTCTAGGAAAACAGCTCCTGTGTACTGGCGCCAGTTGTAGCTGGTGATGATATATTCCACAATTCTATGGATTTGCTGGGTAGTACTATGGTGTTGCCGAAAACCAAACTGTTCTTTAGGGAGGATGTTTAGGTCATTTATTGAGGTTTGGAGTCGTGAGAGGATGACCTTCTCTGCAATCTTACCCAGGTTGGAGATGAGACTGATTGGACGATAATTCTGCGGTAAGTGTGGGTCTTTGCCTGGCTTATGTATAGGAATCACATCAGCCAGTTTCCAGGTGGAAGGAAAATAGTGAAGTCTTAAGATTGCATTTATTATACTGGTCAGATGCACTATAGCTTTTCGAGGCAGCAGCTTGATCACCCTGTTTGAGATGCTGTCTGGTCCAGGAGCTTTATTGTTCTTAAGTTTTTTAATAATATCATATAATTCAACAGGTGATGCGGGTGCAATATGATCAGCACTGGTATCCGGGAGGTTTAGTGCATGTCTAACCTGTCTGTGGATTTTATACAGATGATTGAAATCAATGTTGTTATAAGATGGTTTGCACTGATCCTCAAGATTTTTAAGTATGGCTTCTGCCTTATCTGCATCTGTGTGGATTAGGCCCTGGTTTGAGATTATAGGGGGGAGGGATCTGTTTTTGTTTTTGATGTTTCTCAGTAGGCCCCAGATAGAGTGATCAATAGGTGAGATAGAGGCTAACTTTTTATCCCAAACTTCGTTTCTATGCGTTTTAAGTGCATCTCTTACTGCTCCATTCAATCTATTAAGCACTGTCTTATCCTGAGGAGCGCGAGTGTTACGAAATCTCTTCCTAGCTCTGTTCTTCTCTCTGATCAGGTCCATAATGTCCTCAGGCAAACGATCAGGCTTGGGAACAGGTTTCTGGAAGGTTGCAACCATTATAGCGGACTTAATCTGTTGGGTGTCAGACTCATAATTATGTGCGTCCCTTTAATCAAGATTAGATATGAATTTTAATATAAGGTGTACGAATACCTTTTCAACTATTGATGAAATATATAAATAAAAAACATTTACTTTTTTAATTTTTAAAATATTGTTTTCAGATGATATAAAATTACAAAAATACATTTAAAAATCTCTTAATTTATCTACTGTAAAAAAAAAAACATTAAACATATACTACTGTTAACTTAGTAATTGTAGATATGATTTTGCTTTGTTTAGATTATCTTGTCGCTATTATTATATACGAGGGTGTGCTGAAAAGTTGTGATAATCACCACGAAGGAATTGAGGTAGAACCATGCAACTTGCACATTATTCTACATATTCCCCACGAAGTGTTATACACTTGTTGCTCCTCGCTGCTGCATCATTTGCAATCCTCTGAGAAAAAGTTTTTCCCTTGTTGCCCAAAAGTTGCAGATATGACTTCATCATCTGTGGTAAATTTCGTTCCTCTCAAGTGTTGCTTTAAATTTGGGAATAGGAAACAGTCAGATGGGGCCAAGTCTGGCGAATAGGGTGGGTGAGGCAGACACCGAAAGCCCAAGTTATGTATTGTCTGTTGGGTTTCATGAGCGGTGTGAGCAGGTGTGTTTTCCTGCAAAAGCAAGACGCCTCCGTTCAATTTCCTGTGGCGTTTTTCCTTCAGTGCCTTCTTCAGTTCCTTCAGAATAAACTGCTGCTGTAACAGTTTCACATTTTTGAGGTACTTGGTAAGGATTACACTATCTATATCCTAAAAGACAATGACAAGAATCTTCCTTTCTGACTTTTGGATTCAGAACTTCTTTGGCCGTGGAGAACCTTTGTGTATCAGCTCCACTGACGATTGTTTGGTCTCTGGGTCATAGTGATGAAGCCATGTTTCATCAATAGTCACAATACGAGCCACAAATTTGCACCTGATTTCTCAAAATGACCCAAAATCCCTTGAGTGATAGCACACGTTTTCTCTTTTGGTCGGCATTCAAACATTTGGGGACACACTTCGCTGAGAGCTTCTGCATGTCCAGATGTTGGTGATAATGACCCCCAACTCGTTCCTTGGATATCTCCAGTCTTTGCATGCTTTTGGCTGGTATTTGGCTATCATCAAGGATCATGGCATGCACTACATAGATGTTTTCAGGTGTGATCGCTGTGGAAAGTCTTTCTGACCTGGGGCATCTATTGTCTTAGGATGCCAAGTTAGTTTAAACTTGGCCACCCATCTGGCAACTGTTGGATATGCTGGGACACAGTCCCCTAAAGTCTCACACAAAGTTCGGTGAATCTCAGTTACAGACTTTTCTTGCAGCACAAAAAACCTGAACACCACCCGCACTCTGCGTCTTCGAATTTCTTCAAAACCTCTGATATGTCTTCTTATATATCCTAAAAGAAAAAGAACAAAGTATTACAATTTGATGAAACATGGAGATTAAAAGGTTTAAGATATATCCTTTTTTTGTGGTTATATCAGTTGCTTTAACGTTCTAAGTGTTTATCTGAACTTTCCAAACCCCCCCCTTCGTACATACACACACACACACACACACACATGTATAATAAAAATAAATAAAAATAAAAGATGATAGCGAGATTGAATGTATCGATAATGAAAATCAATCCCAAAATAAATCCTGTAAGATTATCTTTAAAGAATGAAACTAACTGATTGTTGCTCAGCCATGAAAAAGGCAGCCATTAGTTGGTTGTTTATTGACAGTACTGCATTTGGAACAAATGATGCCTGTGATAAGTTATTTTCTCTACCGAACTTCATAAAATCAATCAGGAAATGTTCTCAACCAACCAGCGCCCTCTACAGAAAGCAACTGAACATCGCAAATAAAACTGCAATACCTAAAAGTCAAGTTTCATAAACAGTACATATGTTACATTTTTAGATAGAAATGAAGTAAATTATTATTATTATTATTATATGAACAAGTAGCAAGCAGAACCTTATTCTTATTATTATAAGAATAAGATTCTGCTTATGACTTTATTGAATTATTATGAAAAATTTATTGATTGTTTATTTTAAATTATTTATCTTACTGCAGCTGTATTATTACTTTGATTTGTAAATTAAAAGGATTAAATGAAAAATTTGATAAAAGAGAATTACGATATTTAACAATAATCAGCGTATTTCCACAGTTATTTCTAAAGTAATAACTCCGAAATTAAACAGAAGTTTTACTTCTGTTTTATTCACTCAAGAAGGGGGGGGGGAGTTTCTCACTGTCTATTTATCCCACTTATCCAGATGCTTCATAGCTTCTTGGCCTCATCCTAAAGAGCAAAAACATCACGAGCTATTTGGATTTGGGACGTACTTATTAGGGTTCGTTCATAATGCAGCAAATAAACATTTAAAGGATTAACTTAATTAAAGGTGTTTTCCAGGTAAGTTATCTTCTGCAGCTGGTCAAGCTATTTTTATCGATACGTTGAACTTTTGTCCTGAAGGATGGCTGTTTAAAAAAACATCGTATCTGATTTGCAAAAATTCATTTTCTCAAGCCTTGGAAGAGAATATGGCTTCGTAGCAGCCAGAATAACGACATCCTTAAGATATCCGAATCCACCCTCAGTAAAGAACAATTACAAGGATCTTCAACTGAAAGTGGGCTATCCTGTCTCGCACGGAAGCGACAAGGCTTCTGTAAGAGACTGATTATAAGGCCTCTGTAAGAGACTGATTTCCCACAAATATATCAGACAAACCCACCAGGAAATACAAACATTTACCGCACAGCATACATTCTCATCTTCTTCATGTAATTGCTCTGAATTTAAAGAAAAAAAAAGATTAAGGAAATGAGAGTGTACGGTATTGCGTGCTAGTGGTGAGGGGACTTTCTCTCACTTTCAAAGAAACTCCTGCGAACTACCTGCAGAGTTTCGCTAGCATAGGAAGGATTTGAATATCTACAGTTTACATAAAATCAACTAGTAATAGTGCAGAGATTGAAAAAAAAAAAAGGCTTCCTCTATTTTATATTGCTATAATAGTCCTAATCACAAGACTTATAATGCTTTGAATCTTAAAATCATCAAAATAGTCAATTTTATACATACTTTTATTAAGACGGCCCGGCCTTAGTTATGCAGCCATAACTAAGCTCAACCACTATAAGCTGAGAACCTACAGCAAGTTTAGTATTACTGGTAGATAAGGAACTTAAAATGCGGAAATCCTGTTCTAGCGATTGCAATTCAATCCACTTAGCTTCTCCACTAAGAGGATGATAGTCGCACACTGGATAACGAAATCATAAACGCCTACACATAATTAACAGGCACAGAGCACGGATAGACTGGCCTCGTAGCCTTAATTTGCTTCGGCCATAATTCCAAACAATCTCCCAGCGTGCCAGGTTGGGATTCAAACCAGCAACGAAGCGGAGATGCTATTTACTTGTCCAACCAGTGCTAAGTTGTCTGACATTCTCCGTATAAAAGTCCAACACCTGTTGGACTTTTATATGGAAGTTTATTATTCTCTAAATAAAAAGAATCGAGGCAAAGCAATGCTCGGATGTGAATGATAGGACCAAATACAGTCTATGATTATTGCAATGGGAAAAATAAAAGTATTTGGAAATAAGAACAAATCTAAACTGTATGAAAATCAGCAATAAAAAAGATAAACCATGAACGTAGGTAACGATATTGGAAAATATTAACTGCATTCTCAGTGAAGAAACAACCAGTGACGCAATCATATTAAAAATGAAGATATTAGAAATGACCTTCTCATTATTAGCACTCAAGAATGTGTGAGAGAACTAATCGGAGATGGTTACTCAAGCAGAATGGGAGAGGAAATCAAAACACGTATTTGTATCAAAAGTGGGATGAATAATCAATAACATTTGTTGGTTCCGGGATCTTTCTGAAGTTCATTAACAGACCAGCAAATATTTGATTGATCTCCTGTCGAACAACTTATTTATTCAAAGATTGTTCAAAAGACTTGACCAGGCCATTCCTATCTATCTTTTGCTTCTCGTGTTTATTTTTTGTCCTTTTCTTTCTTTTTTTTTAAAGTGTATCCACTTAGTTCTTCCTAGTAGTCATAATTATTTCTATGTTCAATCGTTCTACGGAGAATGACTGGCTCATTGTCTCACTTTGTTCTTTTTGTACAATTTTAATGTCACATTCTGTTTTCCTTTCTCGTCCCCTTCATAAGGTGACGAATTTTTTTTCATTTACACTGCACAGGTTTCTAACCGGTGGATCGTGAAACTCCAGGGGCTTGCAAAAATATTCCAGGAGAATAGCGCTAAAAATTCCCTGATGACATCCGCATAGATTTACATCGGTATAAGCGTGTAAACTACAAAAAGGGTTTAATATTAATTTGTGCAGTTCGGTTAAAATTTATATTGGCTGTGGTTACGTTCCTTTACATAGCGAGCATGAGTGACATTATTTTAGGGGAGGGGAGGTGAGTGAGCTCTTGCGTGCAGATGTGTATCACACCCTTCAAACCGGTAAGTGTTGCTAGTAGCTGCCCCGAGCCGCATTGTGTTGGATTTGAACGTCATACATTATTAAACTGCTTTTAATATAAATTCATAGCGTTTTTTAACTTTGCAAACCATTGCGGACTGTTAATTGAAGAGTGGAAGCATAATAAACATGTAGAAATATGTACAATTCAATGAGGAGAATAAGAAAGAAAATCAGTGTTTCGGATTCGCCCCAAGATGACCTTCAAAAAATTCCACTCTGAAAATTATAAATGTTTTGCTTGGGTTGTAAAGAGAATATCCATCACTTAGTGAAAAATCTGTAAAAATTCCTCTGCCTTTTTTCAACCTGCACCTCGTTGAAGTCGAAATATTGGAACAAAGTTGATGCAGAACCAGATTCGAGGCTCTATTCCATCGAACCCAAATCTTGCTACTTTTTTGTTCGACTAAATAAGCTCAACAATTACATTCAATTTATGATTTATTTTTAACTACACATTACTATGATGAAGGATTTTATTACGATAAAAATATCATATTGCAAGGAATTCTCGACTCACGAAAGGTTAGGATCAGCTTTTTTTACAGATTTCGTTAATTCGTACGACTTGAGCAGGTTCCTTGGGATCAGTTTCAGTTAAACTAGGAATTATAACTGCAGATATCTTTCGTTAAGATCTTTTCATCTGGAAAACGTATGGCGCACCTAAGAAGTAGAGTATTCTACACGTTGTCAAGATTAACAGTCTTAAGTTCGAATATCAAATTAATAAATGCATGCAATAATACCCAACGTTCGGACCTATTTTCAGTAGATTTATTTTAGATAGTTCTGTTAAAAGAAAAGATTTTGATTATATTAAAATAGTGGGTGATTCGAAGCCACCACCTACCATTATAGCATCTACAAAAAGTGCAGAGTGATTAACAGCGCTTTAAAAAAAAAAAAAAAAAAAAAAACATTGTAGAGAAAGTTTTTAAGAATTGTTCTTAATGCGTCAAAGTTTTCTCTTCTGCAAATTTCTTTTTTATTCCCTTTTTTTGTAATAAATTTTCGACGTATAAATTCTTTCTACTATTATTTTTTTTTTTTTTTGCATTTTATAGTTCAAAGAATTAGCCAATCAAATTATTATTTTTGCACTACATGTAGCTGCAGATGTTCGGTTCAGTGTTATTGCATCTGTTCTAACTTCCTATTTCCACATTATTTTAAATGCACGACCTTGCCACACAGCTATTAAAATGCAGTAAACAAGTGAATCAGCAAGGACACCGTACGCACACGGCGAAAAATATAAACGAAACAAACCGGAAGGGGAAAAGTGGAAGGATGAAGATCATTTGAGAATATAAACGACCTGAAAGAATGAGTATGTTAGCATTCTCGTAGTCATCCTTCTGGCTACTTTTCTTCTTTGGTGTCCCCCCCCCCCGAGATTCGTTTATTACTTTTATGACTCTTCATTGTTTTCTTGAATGGTCAGGATTTATAATCAAGAATAAGAGCTACATTCAGTTAGAAATTGGGATCAGAAAAATTACGAGGGAGATAACGAAGTCCATGATGCCAACTTTACCTGTTAACTCTTTGCAAATTTAAAGACGGAATATTAAACTTATGTGAAATAAATTTATTAAAGTTTTCGTGTCAGTATCGTAGACATCCTTAGTGCAATAACAATGGAGCACAAAATAAAATTACAATAAAAGAATCAATTTAAAAAAAACGCCACTACAGGATCGGTAGGACAATCCTTTCGGCTATCGCTTAGTGATATTGCAGAAAACAAAGATAAATTAGTAGCAAATTTATTAAGACGTCCTCTTACTCAAGAAAGAGACATCAATTTTAGCCAAAAGGCACGAATATGTCGTCTCTCCGAGTAGGTCAGCTATTTTGCATTTTTTTCTGTTTCTTTTTTTTTTTTTTTTCCATCTTATAGACAGAGGCTTACGTTCATTCCTTCTGCCTACAAAGCACGTTTTCAAACATAATTCTTTTCAAAGCAAAACTACCAACTTCTTACTAACTCCGTCAGAATTTAAAACACTTAATTCTCTATAAAAGAATATTATTACACGAGTTGATAAGGGCAAGCAGTAGTTATACAAGATATTTTAGGAATATTTCTTGAATGCTAAGTGATTTCTCTACTTACTGTCCCATCTCATCTGATCCCACTTGTAGCCCAGTTAATCAAGTCAATAAATTGATTGATAATATTCACAGTTGGGATGGAGAATTAAAGAAAAAAAAACATTTTAATGCTTCATCCACCCAGATTATGTGGTTTCCAAAGATTCATAAACCAAGTGTTCTATTAAGACTAGTAGTAGACTGTACCGGCTGTCCCACAAATAAAGTTTCTAAATATTTATTTACGTTATCTTAACTCACAGGAAAATCTACTTCTCACATCAAGAATTCCAGAGAATTTAAAACATAACTTTGTAATCTACATTTAGAATCTTCAGATTAATTTATGTTTAGTTTTGATGTAGCATCTTTTTTCACATCTCTTTGACAGATTTTCCTCGGGAATCAAACTTTTTGACTTGGTAATCCATTCTGGTTATGTCAGTGTACAGATTATACCAACAGATTGAAGGCACAGCTATGGGTAGTTCCCTCCCCCTCTCTTCCCCCTCTCTCTTTTTCTCTCTCTCTCTCTCTCTCTCTCTCTCACCTACTCTTACCAATTACTACAAGGAGCATTTTGAAAATAGTCTCCTTAAAGACATTTCTCCTACGCCTACAGTATGGTACAGATATGTCAATGATATATTTGCAAAATGGAATGGTTTATCGTCAGATTTGAAATTATTGGTTTCAAAAATAAATATGCTTCATCCGAGAATTCAGTTTAGAAAAAAAAATCAGCTAGCTTTACTTAGATATTGTAATTCTTCTTCGACCAGATGGTAGTCTACAATTTTCAGTTTTTAGAAAATAAACGCATACTGATCGTTATATCCATGCTACTTCTCATCATCATCCTAGTCAAAAAACTGAAATCATTATGTCTTTAATACGTCGTGCTCAAAATATTCGTTCCACTGAAGGCCTTTTACGGCAAGAATTGAATTATATATATCAAATCTGCTTTGGTGAATTCTTTATAAAGAAAACCGTTTTCGGCCACCAGTCTCTAGCTCTCCTAAATATATCACTCGGATTGCAGTCTCGAAGAATATTAAAGAAATTTCTGAATGTAGTGCTAAAGTTTTAAAACCTCATAATATTGTAGTATCCTTTTGTCCTGTCAGGAAGATTTCTACCTTCCTTTCTTCATCTAAAGACAAGCTTTCTCCACTCAACCTTCCGGGTGTCTACCAGAACCCTTGCTCCTGTGGTTTATCATACTTTGGACAGTCTGGCAGATCTGCAGCCATCCGTCGTGAAGAACATAAATCTTATATCTTAAACTGAGCAGTCTGGTCTAAAAGAACGTGCCATCTCGTCTAACCGAGGTTTTTGGAAGAAAACTAAGCTTTTACATAGACGTAGATTCCTTATAGAGCAATAACCGAAGACTATCAGATCTGTTTAAGCTCTGTCGGTGTAGAAAGGCCTCATAGCTCTCCTTACATAAGGAAAGCTGTGAGGCCTTTCTACACTGACAGAACTTAAACAGATCTGATGGTCTTTGGTTATCTCCTTTACCATATGATTGTAATTTTTTTTTAATAATTGAGCATTTACTGACATTTAATTTTTCAAAAGTACATTCTTCCATTATACCATATAACTAAGAATGTTTTGCACGGCTTTTCTCTTGGCAACTTTTCACATGTCCTTTCTACATCTATAAAACTTAAAAAAAAAAAGATCTTTGATATATTCATTCCATGATTTCTACTATTTGTTTTAAAGGAAAATTTTATCTTGAATATCCCCATTTAGCCTGAATCCAGCTTGTTTGCCACAAGATTCTCTTTCGACAAGTTTCCTTAAATTCTTTTCAAATATCCTTGCAAAAATCTTACCAGGAACACTCAGATGGGAAATATCACTGTAATTCTCACAACTGGTTTTATTTATCTTTTTATAGACGGATATTATAAGAGTTGTACTCTTATCAATTGGAATTCGAAGTTCTGAATTAGACAGTGCAGCCAAACATTTACGACTCCATATTTGAACATTTCTGGTCGAATATCATCTACTCCAGCTGCCTTTCCACATTTCAGGCTTCTCATACTTGTTTAAGAATTGATATCTACTCCTGATCACATTCCTCTTGATTATTTTTTAACACATTTCTATCACTTTTTGTTTCATTTAGCATTCTTTCAAAGCTAATTACACCAAGCATCAAGAATATCTTTATCTTTGGTTTTCACGTTACCTTTGTGATCTTTGACTCCGTTCACAGTACGCTACCCTCTATTTCCAAGCTAGACTCCAGAACATTCTGCGATCTTCTTCATATGGATCTATATTCTTGCCAAAGTCTTCCCATGACTTTTGCTTAGCATCTCCACACCCAGTCTTCACTTTTTTACATTTTTTTCTCGGTATTCTCTGAGATCACACGTTGATTGACTTGTTAGGAACTTTCGATACATTTTCTTCTTTTCTGTGACTGACTCATTAACTTCCCGGGTCCGACACGTAGTTGTAATCCTTGTAGACAACTTCACACTTGCTTCCCTGCAGAACCAGTCAATGTTTTCTTTAGCGTCTACTACGAGTGTCCGAAATTTCATTATTTTCTTTAAACGCTTTCATTTTTTTTTCTTAAATAATAAGTGGATACTCGAGTCTATTAGCAGTTCACTTCTGAAAGCTACTCAGTTTTGATTCTTTTTAAAAATCTCTTACACATTCTAATTTCCGATGTGATATTCATTTTTTTTTTTCCTGCTCAAAACGAAATGATGATGATCACCTCCTACTCCTAATCCTCTGTTTGCTCTTGTCTCGTAAACGAGCGTGAAAATACTGCCATCCACAATAACAGAGACAATCAGACCCGAGACATATCTTGTATCTTCCTTCCATGTGAATTTGTGCACATCTTTATGTTGAAACACAGAATTAGCAATGAGTGGTCCACGTGCTGAGAAATCCAGCAGATACTACTCGCATAATTTTGCTCTTTTCTTCATATCGTCTCAAACATTTCTATAATTTCGTACTTTTCTTTGTTTTTTTTATGTTTGTTTGTTCATTTCTTTTTGTTTGTATCAGCTGTCTTCTCTAATGACTAAAATTTCCTCCACTTTTTTCTTAGTAGAACATTCTGTGGGACCGTATAAGTCAAGTCTAATTTTGATGTTTGTTCACATCACTTTACATTATATCGCATGCCTTTCAAGGAGATTGTTTTCGTATTTAGTGTTGAATACCATAGCTACTACTCCCTTTTTTCTCTGATCGTTATTGTCTGAATAACAACTTATAGTTATTTAGAAGAATCTCACCTGTTTTTGCCTCCTTTATTTCTTTTCCGTTGATACTTTGTGTGTGTGTGTGTGTGTGTGTGTGTGTGTGTGTGTGTGTGTGTGTGTGTGTGTGTGTGTGTGTGTGTGTGTGTGTGTGTGTGTGTGTGTGTGTGTGTTTTCAGAGAAGGGGGGGTTAGTAATCGTAAGTCCCTCCATCTCTGCTGTACCACGGAGATCCATATTTTATTTGCATTTAACCTGTAGTTATGTCTGTAGAAATAAAATCCTCAGAACTGAAATACTTAGAAAGAAGTCCTTAGAAATACTCCTCTCATAGTATGATATGATATGAAGGAATTCAGCGTTTTAGTCAAATAAAATACTGGTCTAAAGCTTAAAAAAGTGTAACACAACACCACATACACACGGCCTTGTTTATAAAAATCTTTAACCCATAGTAAACTCAATGCCGAGCCTCCCTCAGTTCAAAAGGTACAGACGACGATTTTCCTGTGCAAATATCTGGGTTCGAATTCCTTCTTAAACGTGCTAAGAACTTTTGCCAAACTATTCAAGAAAAGATGAGTTAACCTATCTCATACAGGGGTGGTGTCAGGGTTTTTCCTACCGATAATTAGGTTTTTTCCCCACAAAACAGACAAACGGGCCAGAAAAATACACGAAATTTGCTGACACTGTTGACAGGATCACGAGTTCTATTCCAAGTATTAAGCAGATTTTGGACGCCAAGTCACTTGACAGGCCATCGGACCTAACACGAAAAGGGAAGATGAGAAATAAAATAAAAATTACTTGCAAAACAAATCCTTTATTGACACTCTAAGAAAAAAATGTGAGTACTTTCTCAAAATAACTGCAGCGGATTAAGAATAACTCTAACCCTATTATAAAATAAAATGTTCATCCTATCGCTACCTCTAGTTTATTCCTTACACACAAAATAAAGCACAGAAGCTATTATTGTGCTCTTTCTGATTCCACTTCACTACTATACTACATCAAAAATGCATGACCTCCGCTACGTTTATTCCGAAAATGACCCTTCACTGGTCGTCCTTAATAAATCACTAACAACTCTCTACGTAATTTGACATCGCTTCGATATCAGGTTTCTCTATTTCACTCGCGCAACCGTGAAGGCCAATTCTTCACGGCAAAAATCTCTTCGACAATATCTCAGACGGAAGGTGAAAGGTTCCGAAGTGCAACAACCGATGACAAAGATTACATCGTAGCCGTCTAACCTTTGTTTACAAACGAATCGGTTACATTTTGAGTTACATTTATCACTACGCCTCTGTACAGCGCGAGAAATTATCAGAAAATGGTAACAATAGCAGGAAACGGTCAACAGATATACGAAGCTCGTTTGTTTGTGAGCAGCTATTTGTGGACCCGCTTTTATATCGCGGTTCACTCGGGTCACTTTATAATCCGTACAAGAATACACCGTACAAAACGGTCGCTGCATTACTAGGATCTGCATATCGGAAGAGGCTACCTTCATCGTATTAATGTGCACTGCTTGGAAAGAAGTGAACGGACACCATAGTGGGAGGAACAAAACAGCCATAGCGCACACCTTAATAAGATGTAGCTCCTTTCGCTGCGATGACTGCAGCAATCCTACGGAGCATAATTTCTACACGCGTAAGTTGGCGATCAATGGAAAGTTTGGATCACTCTTTCTGTAGGCATGTCTTGGATAGCGGATGTTCCTTGACCTCACTGGACACTCCAGTTCATTTCACAGACGTTCAGTAGAGTTGAGATCAGGGCTCTGTTGGGGTCAGTCAAGTGTGGAGACGTTCACTATGCATTGCCTTGCTGAAAGAGACAGTTCGTAGAAACACCACTAAGTAGGACGCATTGCATTGTTCAGAATGTTCAGATACCTCTCGGAGTTCGATGTTCGGGGTATCATAAACAGAAGTCTGAGGCCAAATCAGGAAAAAAAACAGGACCATACCATCACACCTCCACCTCCGAATTTTATAGTTGGGGTTACGCACTCTGGTAAGAGACGTTCAGCGGGCAACCGCCACACCCACACCTGTCCATCTGCTTAGCAGAGAGTTTAGCGTGATTCGTCGCTCCATAACACAGCATTCCATGCTTCCACGTCTCACTGTACACGCTCTTTTCCCCACTGAAGACGACGCTGCATGTTGGTTCGAGTAATGTGGAGCTTGCATGTCGCGGTCCTACCATGTTGTGAGCCTCGTTATTGAATGTTTTTGTGGGGATTCCTGTTCTAGTCGATGCCCGGAACTTCACATTCAACGTGTTCGACCGACGAATAGAGGTTTTTACATATTATCCTTCGTAGCACCCTAGAGTCACTTTCGGTGAGTAAGTTGTTGCCAACTGTAGGGGACACTCGCAGTTGACTCTCTGTGCTTCCATATCAGTAAGGTATCGCTGAGTGCTCACCCGGGATGACAGATAGGTCTGCAACATGGCATCCTCTCACAACCCCTTTCAAACTCCGTCAGTTCTCTTCTCACAGCCATTTCACCTGGACACGGTTGCACTGACTTGGGGATCATCTTATTCCTCCAATTTACACCAATAACAAACACGTGACTCGTTACACAGCACGATGCATCTTCACCCATGAGTGTCCGTTGACTTTTTTTTTTTTCAAGTAGTCTATTACTCTGAGATCAGTATTCGTTGCCTCCAGCACAATTTAGGTGATGCTAATTTTTCAGGAAAAGGTGTGTGTGTGTGTAACAAATCACCCTTGATTACGAAAATAGGAATAATGATAGAGCTAAGTTGTTTGAAATAAGATGGCAAAATTGTGTATGGCATGGAAGAAGGAAAAACTTCTAACGTCCCATTATCAGGGAAGAGACGTTTACGATCCAAAGTCATAAGATGTCCACTTATGGGATATATCAAACTGATTCAAATGTCTTGATACCATTCCAAAGATGAATGGAAGTCTGCAAAACAGACTTTAAGTACACCTGGACAGTCACTCTCAATATATCGTTATATGTACGTTGTTCAATCAGTGTCAAGGTACTGCTGTTTAAGTAATAAACCGTATTAGTAATCCATTTTTTGCAATCGATTTATTCTTTCTTAATCCTTAACTTGCTTATTGTAAGACAGATTTATAACCTTTCATGAGTGGGATTCACATAAAAATATATTTTATTTTGGACTGCATATGAGACGAGTAGTAATACTCTAAGGCCAAGACGAATTCACCAATCTGAATATGTATGGGAAGAAAAAAATTCATTTCCCAGAGAGGCCTCATTTGTCACCTTTTAAAGATAGAAAATAACTTAAGAGTCTACGGTGACTAAGAATCTTTTTTTTCGGTGACTAAGAATTATGTGCACGATTACAGCTATATCTTTTTATTTTCTTTTTTTTTTTCATATACGTATTTTTATGTGAATCCCACACAATGATTTCCAACCTGTAGTACGTTATTATCGTGAGTGGGCTAAAGGTTACATAATCCGAAAACCCTACTTCATAAACCAAACAAGAAACTTCAACTCTCCCATTCAGACAGACAGACAGATATTCCCTTTGATTAGCAAACCTAAATTCCGTTTAGGACACAATGAAGGCCTCTGCAACTGAAGGTAAGTTAGTGACACTGACTTTTATCCCAAACACTTGGACTTTTATCCAGCGAAGCATGCAAACTAACTCGAGAATACGATTTAGCAAACATGCTGTATGACATTCATGATTTTAGTCGCTCTCTCCTCCCCACTTCTAACCAACTTCAACCTACCTTAAATCGGACTATTTATTTTTTAGGCATTATGCGATATACCACATGATATGATAATATCTGAATGTGCGCTGTGTTCTCAACAGATGCCGTTAGCTTAGCCTTTCAGAGCGTGTCATTATTTTCTTTATAATTCACCCCAGTTATAATCATGATGGGTGGAGATCTTTGCAATGATTATTTAAGAGCAAGGATATATTTAGGATATATTTACACTTTTTGTCTCTCTCTCTCTCTCTCTCTCTCTCTCTCATGTCCTCTAGACGTGTAATTGGAGGGATTGGCGTGTCTGGTTCTAACAACTGCACATTCTACTACTGCTTGTGACTATCTATTTAACAGGTTTCCCAAGTCCCGATCTCCCATATCTAGATGGAGATCAGGACATTTATTCCGTCTGGTATGCTAACCGATCCTATTTGCTCTGTGATTATTTAGTCTGTTTTGAATATTTTGGCAATCACTTAACAAGTCTAATATGGAGTGCCTTAGACCAGAGCAACTTTTGCCATATGTTCGGAGAGCAAATTTGTTTTACTAAATTTTTCCAATAAAAATGGAACAGTTGTAACTAAAATTATTATTAATATGCACATTTGAGCATACTTCCTAAATATAATAAAATTTAATTCCAGGGTAGTTATTGTAAGATTTTTTTTAAATCCACAGTGGATGTATCAGCCTTTATTCTAACAAGCAGTTGGACACAAAATGTGGGGGGAAAAAAATAAATAAATAAAAATAAAAAAAATACAGCGAGAATTTACGCAGTTAAAAAATATTATACAGAATACAAATGTATTTAATTAATTCCAAGTCTGACTTGGATTTTTTTGTTGGGAAAAAAAAAACTACAATACAGTCTACCTCATTAATAGACATTTAGCTTATCGGTTGTCTAATCTGCTGGTATACGAGTTATATGGCACACTTTTTAATAATAATAAAAAAAAAATTAAGGCGCATATAAATATTCATTATTCTTTATTGGCAGTACGAGTACTGATGAAACTGAAGAAACTGCTGTTATAAAAAAATAAATGAATAAAATAAAAAAAATCCGTAGCTTATCTACGTGGATAAAACGTATAAAATGATAAAAGGTACTAACGTGGATAAAATTATATTCCAAAAATTAATAATAATCATTTACAATATTGCTACCATCAAAATCATTTTTAAAAGTTCCAAAACGTAACTAAACACTTGAATTTGTTGTAACTGCACTTTCTCTGTTTATACTTTATTCGCATCTCTCGTAAACGTGACAGAGGTGCCACACTGCGGCAATAATTGGCATTATTTTAAGATTTACTCCCTATGAGGCGTGGCTGTTCAGGCGGCGGAGCATGTTCGTTGAGTGACAGAGAAATGCCAGCCTTATTGCAACGCCTACCGACCGCCCCTGATAACTCAAGGATATGCGCAGACAACGTTGCGCAAAAGATTTCGAAGTAGGAACGTTCGAGTACAAGCAACGAGATCTTATTTTAAGCGAAAGCTTAGCACTGTAAACGTCGCAAGGCTCAGAGAAAAAAATTATCGAATCAAAGGAAAAATTTGAAAAAAAAAAAATGTGTATACAAAAGTGGTGCTCCATGATCTTAAATAAACGCAAAAAAAGAGAGAAACATATTATAGTATAGTATATTGTATTTATTCACTGAATTCTAGCGTGTGGTGACAGAACGGCGGAAGGCACACACGAGCGGATACGGCATCACTTTATGAAACCCATATAATCCTACTGGTTGTAATATAATTTCGACTGTAAATTGCGAATATTCTCTGGCTGGTTGGTCTGTTTTGAGAGATGAAAAAAAAAATCCCACTTTCCAGAAGAAAACCCCTCCACTTCCGTATGAGACCGATCAACTCACCTTCAGTTGAAAATCCTGTATAAAGATTCGCGGCCTCCTATAGACTAGAACCCCAGTTTTTATAACTAAAGAGCAATATCATTAACAACTGACCTACAGAGTTCATTGAATCAAATAAACTGTTAGTCATGCTTAGATGAACAGCCGTATTTGAGCAAAACTGGGTTTATTCAGACAATTTCATTGTGAAGTCACATTATCGGCAAAGCTAGTTTTATTCATTTTCATTGTTGTCCCATTATCTGTTTTCTAATAATGTGAACTTCAACAATACCACTTAAGTGCATGATTTGAAATTTCATTGTTGGATTTTATTATTGAGTACTATTACTCAACAATAAAGTAACCAGACAGCATGAAATGTTTGATGATAACAGCGTAAATCATCGTTATTTATTAAAAGAAATACTAAATCAGACGTATATTGGAAATAGGTAGAACTGTAATCAGTTTTTGATAAATTAATATATTCATAGCTACAATTGGCGAACGTAGTCACATTCTTCGTAACAAGAAAGGCTCTCAGAGTATATACATTGGCCGAGACTTCCTCCTCCACTGCATACTTCTTAACATTACCGAACCTAACACGTGACCAATCCTTATAAATCATATTTTTTTCGTGTACTGAATAGCTTTTAACAGACAATTAGTATCCTATTTGAGCGTAAAAGGGCCAACGCAGTTCACACTTCCCTGATATTTTGTAGCCGTTAAACATAACGGCAGCAACACACTTCCCGTGATGAAAAGAACTGCGCACTATTAATTACACCACTCTAAATATTGTTTTATTGCTCTTGCATATGCTACTCACAGTCAGGCCGCCTTTTATATTATCCCCTGGAGGTAGCGAACACAACTACTCCCAGTAAATCTTTCCCTTAACGCACACTGGCAACATATAAGTAAATCTAATCACTAATATCAGCCTAATCTTCATGACCATAACACTGCTTTAATGGCTACTTTCAATGGCTAACAAGGTGAGAGGAAGTAGGAGTGGAATGTCTTTAAACATGAATTACTACCGACTTCTTCACAGATAAGGAGTAAATAGAATTTCTCAATGGGTACATGTCTATTTATTTTTCTTTTAAACTATAGTCAAGAAAGCAAATATAATTATATTTATAGAATTACTTTTTATGATTGTTTGGCTTCTTTCGAAGATAAGTACCAATGTAAACGACTTAGGATGAGATACTCATTTTTTTAAAAAAAAATTTAACATTATTTTTTAATTCGTGAAACCTAGTTGACCTTCGGTGAGGTTGTAGAGTCACATTCCAGTAAAAGAACCTTACAGGGGTCAGAGAGTCGTATTTGGGTACAAGGCAGCATAGATAGGTCTGCTCTTTGATCAAGGACTGCATATGCACGTGTTAAAAAGGGGAGGGGGGTTAAGGGAGAGGAGGGATAAGTATGCCATTTATGAAACTTTTGTTTAGTGGTAAAAATAGACATCACGAAGTCTTTTTATTATTATTATTATTATTATTATTATTATTATTATTCAAAAGAAAAAACCGAGTACCCTTTTTTTCTTCAAATATTAACGATCACTGGTATATAATCTCTATCCCCACTAGTTCGATCATATTGTTTATTTAAAAAAAGCTTTCTAAATGCAAAAAAAAAAAAAGAAAAAAAAAGAGCCTTACAATAGCCATTACATGCATTTATGATAGTCTGATTGGTCACATGGTTAGCGTATCTGCTCTCATCCAATAGACTGCGTTTCTAATCCCACTGTGGACATGAATGTATGTGATTGTCCTTAGGTGGGATTTCATCACTCGGTGTGAGATCACTTCCGTTTATTGGAGGCCTGAAGTGTCGAAAAACTTCAATGTTAGGTCTCTAGAGCACGGTTTCCGGACCAGCAAAAAAAAAAGATATATAATTAATAACAAACAGAAAAATATCCTTGGCCCAAAGGTACGAATGCACTATAGAAATATGCCATAAAACTAAAAATGAAATAAAACTTTTCGTGGTGGGAGCAAAAATAAAATAAAAAATCCCAATAAATTTAATCTATAGTAATATATCAACAAATTCTACTTTTTTTTCCCTACGAAATACTTTGCAGCCAAGTGTTAAAATAAAGACATTATGTTGATCACACAACGTCTATTTTCTGAACACGGACTCCATATTTTCGTAAGAAATATACTTTCATTAAGTGGATATGATCTACCCGTCAATACTGATAAGATCGTTAAATATTTCAGTTGGTTCACTGACTTTTCCCAATTGCAGGGTAGTAATTTAATAGTAGTCGTATTAAAAGCTGAATTACCGGATATTAACTATAATACCCCACAGTTTATTTCTGTATAAATACACCTTAGTCTAAAATATTAAGAAAGAAAAACTTAGATGAATTATGTTGCATAAGATATTGGAAATAATATACGATACCTGTCGAGCAAATTACTAGTGCCGATATCTGACTATCTCTAAGGTGAAAGTGTGGTCACAATAAAAGCCATTAATCTCCGTAGATCACACTAAATATTGTCATGAACTTGGCTGCTTTGTTTGTTGTTTAAAACCTGTTAATCAACGCATTTTTTTAAACGAAGAATGTCATGAAAATATTTCCAATATAATGCATATGAGATAATTTATAAGTATTATAATTAAATATAAACCAAACAGCATTTTCAGTAAGATGTCTAACGTGTAATAGAAAAAAATAAAAAAATAAAATAAAAATAAATCCTACGTCACATAATGACGTCATTATAGTTGAAATGCTTCTGTTTCTAGCAGTGCAGTTAGAGGTCACATACCTTAAAGGAGCGGAGGCATTCTTCAATTAGTGAAAATTCTGAATTTAGCGCCACCTACAGAAGACAAGGCTTTCATTTTCTTAATTTAAAAATTCAAAAGTCTGTACCTGCCAGTATTTTTTATCTTGTTACTGTTGTGAACGTATGCATAACTGAATAGAATTTCTTAATGATAAATGGATCCTTTATGTTAATTGTAACCTGCGTCGAATGCATAAAACTAAAAAAAAATGAGTTCATTTGTATACATTGTATATATTAGGTTATCTGTCATTGCGCACATATATATTCACATTGACAAATAACTCTTTGTTTACATTAAGACAAATATTCCCTTCGGTGAGCTTATTAACATTGGCAACATGTGGCCAAACTGTTTAGTGACGCGACAGCACGCCATCTGGTGATAAGAATATGTATTAAACTACATTTTGAGGAAAACAAAGCTCTGAATTTAACAGCTTTTTCTGAATTCGAAATTGTCGGAATACTTAAACTCACTTTTAACATTTATTATTTTTTTTTTGTCTATTTCCAGTACTTTTTTTTATCATCTTTTCCTTCCATAGTCCTTTATACGTTATAAAGGTCTTTTATTATTATTTTTTCGATAAACCTCACCTATTTGGCAATTACTTCTGTTGTGTAGGTTGCTCATAACGAAACGTTCTAAAAAATATTTTTTTTAAGCTCATTCCACCCATAAAATGATTGTAAACCTTTTATGCGTTCTAGTACCTTGAGTGGGAGCTGTTTAAGTAACTGGGAAATCCTAAAGGTCAATCATAAAAATGTATTAACCGTTTTAGTCCTCCAATAAGCGGACTGGTGATTTCACACGTGATGAAATTTATATGCTGCAGCCTTTAACTGTATAAAATACATAATATACCTCATTGGATACAGTTCAGGCCCTTAATTATTCCCAGAAACTTGGATTTTTCCTACCGCAAAACAGGCAAACCAGCCGGAGAACACAGTCATTAATAGACATGCTTTGGCAACAACCAAACCGATCTCAGTTCCTACACATCTTCGATTCTATACAAAAGAGAGTGTGTTTACGATAATTCATACCTTACCCTCATTCATTCACTTTATTTTCACACAAATGCTCAAGTGCTTTCATTATTATTATATCGGTCTTCCAACTATCGGTGTATCCACTCCAGATGACAGCCACATGAACTCTGCGATTTAGCCACATATATGTAAAAATTTTAAGGTATGTGACCGCCAGCTGCACTGCTAGCAACAGAAGCATTGCAACTATAATGACGTCATTATGTGACGTAGGATTTAATTTTTTAATTTTTTATTTTTTGAAAGCTAAACATTTTGCCCTACTATTACAAGAGACTTGGAGAATGTAAGGTGCTCGTAATCGACAATTCAATGTTATGCTAGCGCTTGTGTCATGTTCATATTCACTTTTAGTTAGGCAGAAAGGCGCGGTTGTGCGCTGTTTGGCTAGAATGATCTAGGTTCGAATCTAGTCTTGGATGCGAAATGTTTATAAGGGATTCTGAACTAAAGGTGAGTTAACTGATTCTATACAAAGGTGGGGGGGAGGAGGGTTTCTTTCTACAACCTCGGGTCTTCAATCCCAAAAAAACAGAAAAAACAGTTGGCAACTGCCTATGAACCTAATATAATGGCTCTTCTGTAATTCAACTAATCCTGGATCCTAAAAATAAACTGACGTGTATATATATATATATATATATATATATATATATATATATATATATATATATATATATATATATATATATATATATATATATATATATATATATATATATATATATATATATATATATATATATATATATATGGCAAGAGCATTCACTCTCTCTCTCTCTCTCTCTCTCTCGTGTTGACCTTGCTTCGGGGCATTGATGGGAACGAAGGACTCCCATGTACTGCGAAAGGAATGAATTTTCTTGGAATGAAAAATTGGCGTATCTAGAAGTAGACTTTACTAGCATTCCAGACAGACTAACTCATTCAAAAATAAAATAATAATAATAATAAAAGATTTTCTTCCAACATCCTCAAGAAATTGTATTTGAATCCCTTTTGTCCAAAAATAGAAAAAAATGTATTATCTCCCCCCCCCCCCCCCCCCACACACACACCAGCTGCTTCATTAACTTCTGAGGAGGAGTTTTGTACGACCCAAACTGAGTGATGGTATCGCGTTTACAGGATTTAAGTTTTCGTCTTTCGGTCTTAACGAACCATTTAAGAAAAAATTATAATAATCCCGCCCAACGTTAAACGTTTACCAGAATGTTTTTACAAGTATCGTCAGTTATCAGTTTGGTAGGCAACCAGGGTGTTATAATAGCCGTGGCTAAGCACACTCTTGGCGAAAACTGCCTTCCATATTCAACCACTACAAGAGTAGCAGCCATTGAACACTTATCAAGGTCTCTGATCTAGGGCAGCAGTGTATTCATTTCCCGCTGTTATTAAAGGCGGATGCAGTGAAAACACCAAGTGGCTCGTTGGTCCGGGACTGTCTATCTTTTTTTTTTACCTGTCATGCCATCCGAAAGGTGGGATTATGTCCAGACAGGCAGACGCCGGTACCATCAAACTCTTCAAGAGGGGCCTATGCTCCAAGTGACAGTCTTAATCACAGCCTTTCTACGGCGCCACTGACGAAATTAGTCAAGTTCACCCCCCCCTTTTTTTTTTTTTTGGAGACTTGTGGATATCGTCCTGTTCAAGCACAGCCTCGAGAAGCAGAGGTTGGCACTAGCTACAGGAACAATCGGTCATGTGCGCAAGGTTGAACTGAATGATTGGCAGCAATGGACAGGTAAAAAGCTGAGCAACGGCATTCCTCGTGAGTATCAAATAGGCTTAGCAACTTTGACTGATGTTGGGTCGTAAGAGTGACTTTGGTGGCCTCGTCATTTGCTCTTGAAAAACTCAAGAAAAGGGGTGGGGGGGTAAAGAGGAAATCAAGTCACTTTAAACGCATAGATTATCGAGCGTCGGTTTGTTTGAAACGTCTGTTATACAACTGCTTATTTATGATGTATTTGCTTCTCTTTGTATCCATGTGACTTGAGAAAAGAAAAATTGCATAAAACACGCCCTTGAAATGAATAGAATCCAATAAGAAGTTTAAAAAAAGTCTAAAAGTTTAATGAAAGTGTTAAGATAACTTTTTTCTGCCTTAATTTATAACGAACTATGATGTTTATAGAGTTTTGGGCGAATTTTTTTCAGTTTAACACTTAATCACCGAGGTTTGATTAAGCCAGATTCATCCATCAAAACATTCCTTTATCTTTTTTTTTTTTTTTTTTTTTTTTTATAGATAGTTGAAATTTAAAGATGAGGAATATTCGTTTTTAAAATGTCCTTAAACTCATATTAATTTTGAAACTCTCAAAAATCCTGTTTTGGTACTTTCAATTGTTGAAAGTATCAATTGTTAAGAATTCAACAATTGATACTGTCATATTATTATTATTATTATTATTATTATTATTATTATTATTATTATTATTATTATTATTATTATTATTATCTGAGACCTCCAGGGAGTCAAGGACTCATCGAGGGAGGCTGTAAATTACCCAACCCAGCTATCATACCTTCCCTTAAATTCATTTACACTAGATGCACTCACTACCCCTAAGGGCAAATTATTCCACTCACTCACTCACTGCTCTCTGAGAGAAAAACCTAGCTCTTACCCCTTTCTTGACTGAGAACAACCTTAACTTCCATTTCATAACACCCACTCCATTGTGAATGGGTGTTATGAAATGCATCATAACACCCATTCAAAAGTTTATAGACCTCTATCATATCGCCCCTCTTTCTCCTGTTAACCAGAGTCTGTAATTCACTTACTCGCAATCTGTCCTCTCTAAATCCCATAATCCGGATATAATCTTGACCTTTGCACCCTTTCCACAGCTTCTTTATACACACGAGTATGTAATCCACATACTCGCAATCTGTCCTCATAATTTAAATCCCATAATCCGGATATAATCTTTGTAACTCTTCTTTGCACCCTTTCCACAGCTTCTGTATCCCCTTGGAACCCGGGAGACCAAATCTGCGCACAGTAATCCAAGTGTGGTCTTATCAAAGCCTTATAAAGAGAGACAAAATTACTTCTTATCCTTACATGTCAAGGTTCGCTTCAATAGCAATTATCCTCTGAGTTGTATTCGCAAATTTTGCTATGTGACCTTTGAACTTTAAATTCTTATACACCAATACACCAAGATCCGTTGCCTCTTCAGTTTCCTTACCATAATCCCGCCGATATAATATGCCGCTGGAACTCTAATCACGCCAAAGTGCAAAACTTTAAACTGACAGCCATTTTCGTTTGCCCAGATTTCCAGTCTATTCAAATCATTTTGAAATTGTTGAATATCAATTACACCTTATGTATATCAGATTTTATTCTTAAACAGCAGTTCATTTCCTGTCAAATAATAAGTTCGTAACTATTGGCTTCAAAGTTACACTTCGTCTGAATATGTCCCTTCAGTAGGAGGGGTTTAAAAAAAAAAGTAACATCTTTCATGGACGGCGGGTGTCACAGGCCAGTGGTTCTAAATTAAGGACGGCAGTTGGTTCATTTAGTAACCTAATGATTCGGCAGTTTCGTGCATTGTTAAACATAATATGAAGCTCACTTATAATCAATTTATTTTAGAAATTAACCTCTCTAATTGATATAAAATACAAATTTACTAACTTAACCAGATTAAATGTAAGTCAAATTTGCTACGTTAGAAGTTCATTGCTTTTATTCCAGTCCTACTTGAAGATTTAACATGTGGACTGTAACGAATCCTGAGATGTTTATGAAGATAATAAACCCTGCTACCTCCGTTTAACACAGACTAACAGACCTGCAGTTGAAAAGCACTTATAGAGGCTCTTCACATATAAGACTGGATTCGAACCCACGTGTTTCCACCTACAGGGCATCGCCGTTACTGATTCCGCTACGGAAGTTTGACTTATAATCTACTTCAGTATTATAAACTGTTCAATGTGATGCCCTTCTTATTGGACATATTTCTTTATGATTAAGGCTGATATCATTCTTTCTCACGTTGTTTTTATTATTGAAACCTAAATCATTCAGATTCATCGTTCGTTGCGATCTAGTTTCGTTTCCATGTTTGCATTATTATTATGATCATGTATTGTTGCCAGTTTTCCATTGTTGTTGTATGTTGCCAGACTTTCCATTGTTGCATTGACAGCATAAATTTTATTGTGTATTATACAATTTAATATTCCTTCTTAAATAAATGTTTTCAGTCAGTTTCACACCCTAAAATAATTTATATTTCTGTATAGTTTACTTTGTTTTATTCGAAACACTTACCGGTACATGTTTTATCAGCTGAGAGTAAATGCTTAGTTATCGAGTCGTTTAATTTCTTTCTAAATAACGTCGCTATACGTAAGACCTTAACCATGCGGAGGTTAACATTTCTTATCTGTAGAGCCTAACGGAAACCTGTTCATCAGGTCACCGTGTCGAAGGCAGTTCAGCTAGAAAGAGAAGGGGGCAGGATCGTCAAAACCGGATTGGCCAACTCCCTGAAGGCAGCACGTTTATACACCCGAGTGAAGAAAAAGAGTTCAACTAACACAGCCGCTCCTCGTTCGTACACCTCAAGGCTAAACTTAGCTAGCCAATGACATTGAAGGCGCACATATCGGTTGTCAGAGCCCGAAATGAACTTTTGGTGTGTCAAAAAAAAAAAAAAAAAAAAGGAAAAAAAAAGAAAGAAAGAAAGAAACCAATCAATAAAATACAAACAAAAAAAATGTAATTTGATTCAAAAGTATTTAATTTGATGTTATCTGTTTGAATGTTTATTCAACACGCAATCCATTTTGATTTTACTCTCTCTCTCTCTCTCTCTCTCTCTCTCTCTTTCTTTCTCACGAGAATTCTACTCACGAAAAAATGCAAATCTATGCTATTAATATTGTCGGTCGGATAATAGGTTAAATAATCCTGTAACCTTCCCCCACTCTGGAACCAAACCTCGAACTTTTTTTAAGTCAAATGAAGTGTCCAATAAGCAGGAGAGATCGTCTCACACCTGGCTACAAAAATCATCTTCACATAAAGACAAGCCATTCCAGTAGGGAATTCGAACAGTTGGCTGAAGTATATAAATACGCTATCCACTTGGCCAACAATGCCAGCATAAAGATAAAGATTTTTTTTTTTCTGTCTCTCCATACACCTGAACCAGAAAAAGATGCAACTTCGAGTAGGTTGACATAAAAAGGAATTATGGCCATCGATGGGATGGGAGAAGGCATAAAAGCAAAGTACATGCAATAAAAAAATAGGAATTTATATATAGAAGACTGAATATTGAGATTAAGCGTTAGGAACTTTACATTAGGTGCCTAAAGTGCAGTTTCTACATCTCTTTATTCAGTCTTCCTATATAAAAAGGGTGTTTATTATTGCAATGTTAAAAACTTGAGTAATTAAGAGAGTTCATTGACCGTTGTGTATGTTATAGGCTATGTAGATTACGCTAAAGCAACTATGAAGTGAATTTATAAACTGCATGTATTCTCCAGTCGGCATGAGAGAAGAAAATCCGGAGATTCCTGAGGAAAAGTACTATTGTTTCCATATCAGACATGTTAACCACATCTTTAGTTGTAAAAAATATTCCTCTCGTCGTACTATGATGAGCTTGAAACTCACTTATTTGCACTTAAAGGATGACGTTATTCAACGTAGGAAATACAGGACCTAAGACGTCAAAAAAAAAACGTCTTTAAAAATTAAATTTTTTTTTTCTTTCTTCGTAAAATAATTACGTTTATTGAATATTCTATCTGAGTAACTTGTCTTGATTTTATTTATAAATAAGAAAAAGAAGCAACGCAAAATAGTGGTAATTAAAATCTTAAATTTGGTCTTGAAAGTTTAAAATCTTCGGTGTTTTATTTGTATGACGTATTCTTAAATGTATTTCTAACAGTGATCAGTGATACGAGTGCGAATTTCAAATAATAGATTTTATATATTGGGATTTGCCTTTCGATCATTTTCCACAATAAAGCAGGTGATGCATTCATTCATTGCAGAGGTGCTCATCTGTTTTATACAGAATCCTGCTGCACGCGCCAAGTAAAAGCAGGTGTATAGAAAATTTGTGACGCTTCCGTTTTATAACATACGAAGTTATTTGCGAAGAAAATTAGGATGGTGTGCTGGGATGCTTCGCAAGAGTTATGACAGAATAATAAGTAACACTTGCCCAACAAAATATTCCTTCAACTAATACAATCTTACCGGCATTATACGCTAAGAGGGAGGAAGCAAACAAAGAAGAAAATAAGGAGCTATCCAGTTGAAGAGGGCGTGACTGTTCCCATAATTAGTTCAGTTTATTATCGCATCTCGTGAGAAAAATTATGTCGCGTGACCGACGGCCGAGCTTCGGAAAAGGATTAAGTATGAAAACGGAGGAAATCTTATCCAAGAAAATGACAAAGTGGTTTGCAATTAGGTCAGATGGAAGGTTGTTAAGGGATCTTCCCCCTCATCACGACAACACTTCAGCTGTTGTGGATCGCCTGCGGTTCATGCAACATCCTCTTCTTAGGTAAAGCATTCGTTCTCTGATTAGCAACTGACGGTCTGCCAAAAAGGATTCCCTTAATAAGGGTGTTATTAGAAGCTGTTAAAGACAATCTGTGTACTCTTGGAGTGTATTCCTGTGGGCAAACATCCGAAAACTATAGGCTTTGAGAATTTCGTAATTTGAGGCCTAAGGCTGTTTTGGGAGACAACAGCCGTTGCCTAGCAAATCAAATTTAATTGTTAGTTTTTATCCATTTTGATTTATGAACGTGGGCACGAGTTTCCATTGTTTAGGATCGTATGGGATTTGTCAATGAGAGTGAATGGCAAACAATAAAACCTCAGAGTCAGGCTAACTAGGATCTCTCGTGTTTGGGATTTTTCACTTAAAATTGCTTTCAACTTACGCTTTCTATTTAAATAAAATAAGGATATTACCATTAAAAAGTAATTCTGCTGACCTTTCCATAACCTTCAACAATTTTCAACTTTCTTTACACGAAATCGCCGTATACTACACGTGTAACTGTGACTGCATTACGATATCTTAAACTAGCTGATTGACCGCATTAGTAACCGGATTCTACTTTTGGCAAACCGCATAGAACAGCATAGTTATTATCATACTTATCGTGAGCTGCAGGAATGGCTGCTCCCTTTATTTGCGTGTGGGAGATCCGCATCGGAATGAATGCGCATCTGTCGATCGGCAAGTTCTGTGCATCTATTTTTCTTAACTCTAATTATGTCAGATAAGAGATCAACGAGCTGGTTAATAGCAAACACAAATGGTATTACTATAGACTATTTACACATTTAAATAACCAATCCTCTTCTCGTAAACAGTAATGTACAGTAGGGGTAAAGAACAGCATCAAAAATACATATTATACTTTTTTTTATCGTTACTATGTTACATAATTAATTAAAATATAAAAGAATACTTTACATATTCGTTTATTTTTTGAATTAAATTAATAAATTAATCATTTAAAAAAATTATATATCCGGTTTATTGCATTGTTATAATGTGCGTGAATCGGATTTGAATTTGAAAATTCTGACCCGTTGGTTAAAATTGAGTGTCGCATGCATTCTGTTAACTGCTGTAGTCTGTGGTCGGTTTGTTTTCTCTGCAGGGAGAGGAAAGTCCTGCAGAGGAGGCCAACTAAGTGGCCTCCGGTTGAAAAGTTTCTTTATAAGGCTTCTCACATTCTTCCTAAATGGGATGCAACAAGTCTCTCCCCCCACTTTTAAAAGTTTCATTGCCCTCACCGGATTCTTCAGCTTTGACTGGCCCCACTGCAGAGTTTAGAAATATGGTGGAGTGATTATGCAACAGACGGGATTCGAATCCTGTTTATTTTTTTATCTTTTTATAATATCATATTTGTAAATTCTGTTCATATGTAGAGTTGACGATCATCTATACTTATTATAAAACATTGAACATTATTCTGAGTCCGATCCATAACTCAATCGATAGAAACGATGACTGGGTTAGAAATAACATAGGTCGATTCCCATTCCGGTCATTAAAAAAATTCTTTATAAGATTTTTCAACTTAAACAATTTTATATAAAAGATTGTATGCTTTTGCTTCCAATAATTTGTTTATTTTTTCTTCCTCTCCCAAACGATTGAATTAGACCGGTGAACATCCTCTGCGAACATAATCAATTGCTGTTCTAGCCTGCAACCGTAGGTTAGAACAGTTATTGATATTAAGATGAGTACCAAAAGGAAACGTAAACAAGCTGATCACGAATGATTGCGAAAAAGGAAAAAGAAGAAGAGAATTATTACCTTCTATTCTGATCAATTATTTAGTAGTGTGTCTTGTTTAAAATAAAGTTGTCAGTACATATCTTATTATAGATTTCTTTTAACTAATATGATTATGAAAATAATAACAATAAAATAAAATGAAAATACTAAACTATTCGTTCAGCAAAGAGTGACAGAGTTGGATATTGTTGAAATATTAACATTATCCCAACATTGTTAAATCAACAATATTAGGTATTGTTGCTTCAAAAGCTTTCAAAAATAACATTTTAAAAAACATTGTTGACATATCAGCAATATTCCATTCTCTCGGTCATCCAACAATATAGCAAATCCATTTGATTAAAATATTGGAATAATTAAATTTAAAAAAAAAACGATCTGTACAAGCCTGAAAAGAAGTCAGAAATCTTTTCATAATCTTAATCAATTCGACATTTTCTTGTTTTAATCATCTTCGATTTGTTTAAAAAATGAAGGTGAATTTTGCAGGAGCAGGTCAGGTGAGGAGGTTAATTTATCGTCCGGATGCCGAAAACGCGCACCAGTGTGTGTGTATGTGTGGTAAGAGAGAGAGAGAGAGAGAGAGATTCTTGAAGTTAATTAGAATGACATCAACAAAAGTGATATACGTCTATAGATCGCATTAAATAAGCCCTAATTACCTGCCAGTATCAGATTTTAATCTCCGTAGAATGTTGACGTCTGTCCTTGAATGAATGGCCGCCATTTCCTAAAGATTGTCAGATAACAGAGACTGTAAACACGCTGTATTAGTGAATGCAGGTGAAAAGGAAGAATCTTGATTAGAAATTCATTGTCAAGTCGGTTATAATTAGACATCAAGAGAGAGAATCACAGAACAACCTCGAGCATAAATTTGTCCGCCTCCTTCATTTAAAACGAGCAAATACAGAATTCCACTTGCGAAAGTTTTCCGTACACAAATTAAATAAGATAGAATCTCGATGAAATTTGGTAATAACGTTTTAGAAAATGAAAATTACGGTTATAGCCCTGATAATGATGAGTTTAGAATAGCAATTTATGAAGTGTACGTGATGAAACTATTAGTTAAGCTATTATTCCCAGAAAAACATTTTTAAATAATGCACTAACGGCTTTTCATCATATTCTATGCAATGCGTATTTATTCCCAGTTTTTTTTTTTTAAATTAACTTCATTAACATATTTTTAAAAGATTAATTATTTGTCAGGGAATTGATCGATCGATTGCGCCCTACTCTATGGATGTATGCAACTCCCAAGTTTAATTATCGGTGGAATGAGAAACCTTCCGTATCCGTAATTTACCCCTTTAGTTACCTTTGATAGATTGGCGTGCATCCAAGAAGCTACAGGAGATGCTGCCACTACTATACGGACTGCAATTCCCACACAAATCACGTTGGTTCGGAGAGACGGAGCGTGAAATAGAAAAGGGGAAATGTGGGGGATAAGATATTCTAAAGCTCTATTGAAACTTACTATGAAATCAATTTATTTCTTTGTAAGTTAACCAGCATCTTCTCTATTTTAATCTTCTCTCCCGATTTTCATCTTAGGATTTTCTTTTCGGGAACTAAGCAATTATTTTTTCCTTTACGTTTTTTTCTTTATTACAGTCTTCTACGTTTACCTCTTTATTTTCATTCAATTATGCTTTTTTTTTAAACTTTTTATTCTTTTTCGTTTATAATTTCTTTTTATTATCCTCCTTTGTAACTTTCCTTATTATTTTCTCCCTTCTTAATTTTTCTTTTTAATTCTTCCCTTTTCTGATGTCCTATTTTCCCTTCTTTACTCTATTGTACTCTATTCTATTCATCCTATTTACTCCTTTCTAATTTTTACCCAATTTTTTTTCTTCCTGTTTACCCAATTTCTTCTTATTTTTCTTCCTTATAATTTTCACCTTACTTTGGTTTCACCCTATTTTCTTCCTAATGTCCACCCTATTTTTTGCTTTCTGATTTTCGCCCTATTTTTCTTCTTTCCAATTTCACCCTATTTTTTTTTTTTCGTTTTTCTAATTTTATTCCAATTTTCCCATTATTATTTTCGTCATTAAGAATTTAAATTCTAATATTTGCAATATCATCTACTTTTTAAATAATTTCTACATTAAAGTTACCTTTTGCAAGATTTTTTCTTTTTCTTGTGTGTGTGTGTGTGTGTGTAGACCTTTTTCTACAGAACTCAACAATTAAAACGAATTTTCCATCCGATGTTTAAAACTGAAACTGCCAATTATTTCAACCATAAACAAATCGTTTTTGGCAATATCAATACCTTCCGATTTAATTAATTAGCTCACGGGGATTTAATCAAATAGTTTAGATAAGATTTTAAGATAAAACCCTTGATAGCCATCTTTGCGTGCATAAATTGTTGCTTTGCAGTTCCTCTACCTGCTGAAGGAGTTAGTATGCTATCTGCATACGGATAAACCTCTTAACAGGGCTGAAATGAATTAAAGGGTAACTTAAAGGTATCTATCTGAAGCCCCTCTGGTGATAAATACCCCATCTTGCATTAATTTTCTTGAGTAGCCGTAGAAAAACACGCATTACCTACCAAAGACAACATAGTTAATTGGTTTCATTAACATCTTAACCTTCCTTCCTGAAAGTTTCTTCATCGTGAGCGGTCTTAATTACTTTCATTAACATTCTAACCTCAGAGAGAGCGTTTTTTCTACTACCCCGCTCTTCTCTGGTGCATGCAAAAAATATTGCCTCTGTTGTACGAACTTGAAGCAAAACTAAACTGTACGCTGCACCGTAGCCGAACCAATGGATGCGGAACAGTCTTTTTTCCAGGACAGTTAATTTCGTCAAGATATTGCAGCTGGTATTTCTCATGAAGTAGGATTCGCTTATGAAAATCCCAGTCTAATGGCAAGCCGTTCTAATGGCACAGCTAACCCAACTGCCTGGAAGAAAAACTGGCAATTCCTTAATCCTTGTCAGGTCGTATTATTAACAAAGTAGAATGATTTTCCCCCCATGCGAAAGAAGAAACACACGCTTCCTTGTACCAATACATCACTGGACTTTGAAAAGATTTGTGGCCGTATATTACACTAAAACGAATAAGCCACAAAAATAACCAAAAAATGTCATCTATTTAATCTTAATGTTGTGTATTTATTTATTTTTCCTTTCTTTAAGAGTGGACAATTTTGGGATTTCTTATTTGTAATGTTGAATAACAGCCTTCATGCAGACGAACTTCATATTCAACTCTTCTTTGCGATAATATATTATTTTAATTAATTTTTATTCCAATTGTTACTTTGAGTTCTTTCATTTTTAGGCGCATCTCCCAACAATACACAAGAACCTATTGTCCGAACGTCTGTATGTATATATACCAATTCTTTTAATGAAATTTGACATTTGGGATGGCTACTCAGATTTGATGTCATCCCAATATTCACGTCAAGGGCTGTTTTAAACATTAAATACTGGTTCTGAATTCTGATCCATTCCGTAGAACAAAGCGATTCCCAAGTAGTATATATCAATATTCATTATTAACATCACTATTGTTGAAGTTTGATATATTCAGGCTATAAATGATTTCCATTGTTTAATTCTTTTATGCATTTTAATATCTGCTTAAGGTAATTCAGTTATTCAACAAATAAACTGTGTATTTGAAACTTACATTAATTATCTAGTAACTAGTTACTAGTTACTAGATAATTAATAAATCATTCATCAGTTAATTAATTATTCAGATTCTACGAAAGTAATAAAAACTGGCCTATTGGGGACCTGAATTTTTAGTTAGCAGAATAAGATAACTTGCATACATTTCAAAATCAAAATTCTAAGTAAGAGAAAAGGACTTGTTCTTATACACTGTGCTCACACACACACAGGAGTGTTTGTTTCACTATTTGTGAAACGAATACTGACAAGAGGGAAGGTCTAAAGCATATTACTTAATATAAAAGGTTTAACTTTTGAACAATAAATAGTGCAGTCTACGAACAGATTAATTTTTTTTTTTTTTTAAATGTGCATTCATGATAATATGAAGTTTACCGTGTTAAAATATCCTCATCCAACTTTCAGAGGTCGACTCCGTAGCGCAGTCGGTGGTGAGGATGCCATTTGGGTGGAAAGATCCACATTCGATTCACGTCATAGTAAGAGAGGAATTCCCATTTATTAGGTTTCAAATAAACGGTGCGTTCCTCTAATCTCAGGATAATTCACCTGAAAAAGCATCATCAATTCTTTGCGTTCTAGATGGGATTAAAACTCAGATCTTTCGAACCCACTTCGCTACGATGGAATATGGATTCAATAAAGAACAATTAACGCAATAAACAACAGAGATAAATTAATACATTATTAAGCCATGAGATTTATTAAGATGTTTTGCATGTATGAAATGTTTTGCTTCGCCTCTATACGAGGTTTGCAGACTACATCAGTTTTTTTTTTTTTTAATCTACTAAGCAAAAAAGTCCATTTGTATCGTTGCAAGAAATTCATGGTCATCATTGCTCATGAAAAATGTTTATTTATTGAAGATGAACGTGGTAGCACTGATGAACTGGAAATGAACCAGATATCAATCTACTTCGTCAGTTAAATTATGAATGAGATTGATATCTGATTCATCAGTTAACTGATTAATTAGGTATTATTATTATTATTATTATTATTATTATTATTATTATTATTATTATTATTATTATTATTTCTATGAAAACCTATTCCGAACATAATTTCATGTCGAACCTCTCCACTGTTCGGTATCTCTTGAATAAATTAAATATGATTATATTTGCTAATACCTGTAACCTAGCAACAAGCAACACTTAAAAAATAAATGAGAAATGTAAAACTATGACTCGCGTCCAGGAACAAATCAATGCCAATTCTTTCCGAAGTTACAAGTGGGACCTTTCCTACTGCCTCTTAACAGAGAAGGTCGCTCTAGCAGGTGGGACGAGAGGGGCCTTAGGTTAAAAAAAGAAAGAAAGAAATAAAATAAAGTAACGCCGATAAAGACTTCCGAAAGATCATCGTGACCTTAGCTTTTAACGATGGGGGTGAAGTTCTTGTCGCTTGATTTCGACAAACTCGTTAACCGCAGGTTAGCAGCCAATTTCTATTTTTCGTTTCCGTCGCAAAGGTGTGTTGTCGCCCGCGGAATACGGATGAACCATCCCCTTAGCTAAAAATAAGGCAAACCTAATGCGTTTTTGAAGGTGAGCGATAGCAGAATAGAACAGTATCTGCGAGGAGAGAAAATGACCTTCGGGAAGGCTACTACGGAGTGGTTTTCTTTTTTCTCTTGTGAATAAAAATGGCAACAAAGAATCAACTTGAGTAAACAGGTGATTTGTATTCTTGCAGCAACGGGACATTTTTAATGCGAATTGCGCAGGTAACTATGGTAACTGCTTAGGTCACGTGAAAAGAAAGATTATTGGGAAGAGAGTCACGCCAATATCCCATTACCAGTGCGAAATATGAATGAAGTACAGAATTTGAATTTTCTAAACAGGTTTTCCATTTGTTATTAATGAAAGAATTGTTTTGCATATTTTTTAAGGTATAGAAATGTCCGGTTTTAGACAAAACCAATTAAAATGAAGAAGACTTTTTCGCTTTTGTAATTTACGAAGTTTTTTATTTTTTATTTTTTTAAAGCAGCATAAACATTTCGTAAATCTTATCAAGTGTAATACATCACTCAACTCAGTGAAAAAATTTTCCGAAATGCATTAAATATTTACAAATAATTCTTTAGCACTCCCTCCATTCCCAACACATTATAAAACAATCCCCTACTACTTATCTTTTACCTTATTATCTCAATGCGATTAGGCCTACCATTATAACTACATATGAGGTTACATATTTTGTTAACATTCGTTACACTGGAGAAGATTTCTTCTGCAAAATGTGGTATTCGACATCGCAATGAAGAGAATTCTGCGCTGGTGTGAATTTTCATTTCCAAGCTTCACATAATTTCCATTAACAAATTAAGGCATAATAAGATGAAGGAAAGAGAATATAATGATTTTAGACACGACCTTTTCCATCCGGTGTTTAGCTGGCACACGGGCAGTAAATTTAAAACCGTTTCTAGCCTAAGCCACAAAAATCTAGCGTTTTCCTTCCTTCTGCACATGATATTTCACGTATCTTTCATTTTATTTTTCAGAATTAAAATTAAAGAGAGAGAGAGAGAGAGAGGTAAAGCACTGTTTGTTATTATTATGATACGAATAAGATATCATATATACTTTTACCCAGTTTTTATACGTTGTTATTAAATTTTATTTTATTTTTATTGGAAATAAAAGTGAAACTAATATTCTACTTAAAATTATTGCATGATTGTGTTAAGTATTTCATTATATTTTCTAAAATATTAGAAATATAAAGTACACCTTTTACTGTTTAATATCATGGTGCATTAAGAAATGCACTTATTAAACGTAATGAACTGAATGATGCGATTCGTCATATCCTCTTGCAACACTGCTCTACGTTTAATAAGATACATATGATATGATAATGACTTTTATAATTTCTTATTATTTAATATATTTATGTGTATTTATTATATTATTATTTAATAAATATTCACTCTATAATCAACCGACTGTGGTGTTCGAATTCTCCTCTGAGCATTGATGTTTATGAATTTTCAGGTAATCCTGATACTACCATTCTGCTTACCGGATCTATACCCAAAGAGTACCAGACTTGGTGTTTAGAGTAGAACTCCCCGATTATCTAGCGCTTATCCCATCCAGGGCTCTTAATTATATGACAGGTTTGAAACTTTTCGTTTTCACACACATACACAACTTTATATAGTTGTAATAAAATAATTTAATAAACAACTATGGATAATAATGTGAAGAGGATGTTACTGTGAGTCTGAGGAAGTAGACAATAAAATCAGTCGGAAATACCTGAATAAATCAAATATGAAAATCACGAATGGGGTCTTGACTTTTGTGTCTTTTAATTTTTATATCTTCACTCTTTGGGGATCGTCTATGAATTAAGTATCGCTTTTCGTATGAGGAGAAAATGAAATTTCTTTGATAAGAAGTAGACTAGGAATCGATCTTTGTATACGATACTTTAGGAGGAGGGGGATGGGGGGAGGATATCTAAAAATCTCTACTTATATAATTTATTTACGGCCGCCTGAATATTTTCGCTTTGCTCTCCCCCCCCCCTTTCCGTATAAGTACATCTATTTCTTGTCTCTTAAGTATATATTTAGTAACTACTTAAATGTTGCTTGTGGTTTTCTTTCCACTTGTTCTTGCTAACCTCAGCGTTGTCTAACATCCTATACAACGATCTTGACATGTAAGAAATTGTTCTAATTTTCACTACGCTGATCTCCACATATCAGTCATGCCAAGACGAAGGTAATCCCTTTGTTTATTCTTTGTAACAATAAAAGAATAAAGAAAATTCCTTTGTGCTCATCCCTAATTTAGTTTCGAACAGAAGATGAAGGAAAAAAAAGTCTAATTAGTAGCTAAATGCGAGTAGCTATTATTCCTTCTTTCTGAGTCATTTCATTCCACTTTAATTATGTGAAGCGCAAACAACAAACAAAAAGGGAAACTTGATAACACGGGTTTAATGGAAGGGAAAAAGTTTTGCAGCAACAGACGGGAGGCCAAGAATAATTTGCGTCCATGGAAGCAGGTAGAATGAGACCACCTGGCTCTTTTCTGTTGTCCCATGCAGTGTTTAAGAGAAAGCTTCCTCCAACTTTCTTGGCCGATTAATAAAAGAGGCTGATGGGTAATAAAAGTTTTCTTTAAGATTACGTAGGCCCTTTTCTTTTCTTTCAAAAAAGAAAGTTGTTTAACTCTCAAAACGAAACAAAAAGGCCACATATTTTGCATATAGATTAATCCAAGGTGCCCACTTACTGCAAGAAAACACCTTTAACAGCATACCATTGATTTTAAGAAATTCTTTTTTTCTTGCCTTCTTTCACTCAAGTAAATGGTCGATGCTGTTTTGTCTCTCTCTCTCTCTCAATTTCTTTTAACGAGCTGACGGATATGTTACTAGGGTATCGTGATATTTATGTTCCTTCTTACGATCGAACCGTTCTTGTAATGAGAAAAAAAAACCACAACTAAAAAAAAGGGGGTAAGATACTCACGTGCACGATCGTACAAAGGGAGTGTAGTCTTAACACACACACAGCATGGCGGCCGTGTAATTGTTCTCTGTTTTTGCTGGTATCCGGCAGTGGTACACGCCTGCAGGCGGGTTTCTTTCTTCCTTACAACGAGCAAATCGCAACATCTAGGGTAACGCCTGTTAAAATGGACGTTGTCATGGCAACTCGTCTGTTGACTTAACAAAAAATTTCATTGTTTTTTTTTTCTTTCGAAAATAAGATACGAGAGAAAAAGTATTGTCTTTGTATGCATTGTTGCATGTGGGAGCATGCGCTCTTGCTTGTTTGTGAACGAAAGGAAAATGTCAAAAATATATATTTTTATTTATATGAATATAGTAATGAAACTTATTTTTATAAGTTAATTTTTATAAACCAAACTAAAAGTATAAACACAAATCAATATGAATATAACGGAAGTATTTCTTTATCGTTTGAATTTTTAACACCCTAGATTTTGTTTTTAAATAAAAGAAGAAAAACAAAGCTGGAAAACGAACAGAAATTATAGTCATCCATCCAACAAAGAAGAATACTATTTTCCTCCTCTTCCTACATATTTTCTCTGCAATGCATGCTGTTGTTATATAATGAAAACCCGTCTTCAATGAAATATTAGTATCCTGTTAATATGACAGGAAAGCATCTGCAAAGAAATTGGTATTCCGTTTTTTTATTTTTATTTATTTATTTATTTATTTTTATTTTTATTTTTTTGTTCCTCTCTTTTGAGTCGGTTGATCTTCGCATCTTTCGACCACCAGCCAAAGCTATTAACAAGCAACCCGAGGCGACATCTACGGTATCATTATCATTGATTACTGTGACTCGCTAATAGTCATTGCATTCACATACGACGAACTGTAATTTTACTAGTGTTTAAATAGTTCTTATTCTTGGCGGTATCTTAAAGTAATCTTAGCAATTGTGAGATTGCCAGGGATTATGAGAAGATCGATATACTCTGCGCTTCAGAGACTACACCCTTCTTATTGGTGGGCCTGATGTTTGAAAGCGTCTGTGAAAGAAATAATTAATATCATTTTTCTCCTTTTGATGTTTTGAATTCTTTTTTTTTTTTATACATTCTTTCATTTCTTCAAGACAGTAAATGATCCATTTATCGGTCAAACCCACAAAAGAAATTCTATAACTTAGAAATGAAAGAGTTATGCATCATGTGTTCAACGTTTTCCATAGATAGCAAATATGCAACTTTTTTTTTTAATCTTATGTATCGTACTTATTATTGATGCCTTTAATGCGCGAATGATTTCGCATTACCCTTAAAACAGGCTTTAGGTTAAATTATATATACTCGCATAAATTATATATACTCGTGTGTAAAACCAGATGGGGCCCATAGAACTCACATTCATCTCTTCAGTGATTATCATATTTTTTTAATGGAATGATGTGACAGCTGTTGAATCCTATTGGACAAGATTTGCAGCTATTTGAACACAAATGTCATTGCTGGGCACCATTTTAAACTGTTACATCTATGTTGAATAATACAATTAGATATTATTTTAACTTTTGAATAATATTCTTATATTCTTTTATAATAGCAATAAAAATATAATTGTTAATATTATTTTTCATTGTAATAAATTGAATATTTTTCAATATTACATAAAATTTTCATCAAAATTGGATTTTATCTCAAACACCTATTAATAGAAAAAATCAAATCCTTATATTAGAATTGTACTCAAATTTTCTAGATTTGGAAGTTTCGGGTGTTAACAAGTAAAGACTTGAAATTGCAGATTACTGTAGAAACTGTCTTTACAATAAAATAATATTTATTCAATCAGGAAGGTTACTTGGGAATAAAATACTTTAACAAATCTAATCTAATCCTGTGGCCTTCTCATTAAGAGGGTTGCAGCTGATGAACAGTGTCCGCTTCCATGCCTCTCTACAGTATCTCTTGCTTCTGTAAGATTCTTGCCCGTCCAATCTTTGATGTTGTCTTTCCATTGCAGTGTCGGGTCTTCCTCTTCCTCTCTTTCCCTGCAATACTATTCTAGGAAGCTCTCCAGAAGAACCCCTCATCAAATGTCCTACAAACGCTATTTTCCTTCTTTGGATACTAGTCATATAGTCTCTTTTCATTTTGAAATCGTTTAAGAACCTCTTCATTGCTCATTCTTTCAGTCCAGCTGATACGATCCATTTTTCTCAAGCACCACATTTCAAATACATTCAATCGGTCACTCATATCCTTATTGATCATCCAGGACTCATATCCATACGTCCCCACGCTCAGATCATTGTCTTGAGGATTCGTACTTTTAACTGTTTGTTCAGATTTTTGTTTCCTAATATGTGGTATATTTGGAAAAATGCTGCTTTTGATTTTTTAATTCTGTTCTTAATTTTATAATTAGATCTACTGTCTTCTGTTATCCAACTCCCAAGGTATTCAAAACTTTTTATATTCTATCCTTTGTCCGTTCAAAGTGATTTCCATCCCATCATTTCCTTTCCTTGAAATCTTCATCATTTTTGATGTTTATTTTCATTTTATATCTTTCATTTCCAACCCTGTTCAGTCTGTTCAAAATTCTTTGCAAGCGTTCCTCTGCTTCACTTTAACTAAAGTAGCTAAAACATTATCTTACGTTTCACAGCTATTATTTCGTCTTTATATGTGCTCTGTTGATTGTACTTTCGGTGGCCATTGAACATACTGCAATATCATTTACGTTGGAATTTCTAAAAATGCCTGCAGTCTTCTAGCTCCTCTCAACTTGAAATACATTTATATTACCCGATGAATTAATATTTTAGTAATTTTAAACTTATAGATCTTTTATGTTTAGCGATCTAATGGTAACTTGAGAGATGATTTAATTTATTCTTTCTGCTCGGAAACGTATCTGAATTTCACAAAGAGAAAATCATTATTATTAGCTAAAAAAAACACTCGTTTATTCTTTTTTTTTAAAAAAATTTTAATTTAAAATCTGCATTTTAAATAATAAAACCAGGTTTAAAAAGAGTTTTGTTACTTTTTTGTGTGAAACTGTGCACTGCGCATGTGTGGCAGATAACTGAACAGACTGAATGTTCATTGGCTAGCAGAGGTACCCATCTGTCTGCGTTGCGCTGTAGTTAGAGCAGCGGAAGATTAGGGAATTAGAAACTTATTTCCTTTTCTGTTTGGTTTTTATTTCTTTCAAGTTCACATTAAGAAAATGTGACTTAATAAGTCATGTTAACTATTTTCAATGGAAATTGCAAATGAAATAATGATAATAAAATTAGAACTTAACGATTTAGTGTTTCGAAATAAATGTTAACTACTGGTTGTACATGAACTATTCATGATCTATAAATAACGATACACGAACTACTGTGCTTAATTTAAAGTGTTTGTATTGAATTTTAATAATTCGCATAGCAAGTAAGAGGTATTTGGGATGCTAAAACTTTTTTGCTTTTATTATATATGATATCCAAAACGTATTGAATTGAAAAAAGGAAAAGAAAAAAAAAACGAATTTCAGTATGAAAACCCACTGATCAATGAAATTTTAAGAGCACTTCGCAACAATGAATCGTTAAATGTCACTTCCCAACAATTAATCTTTAAATTTGAACAATGAATTGTTAAATGTCACTTCTCAACAATGAATCTTTAAATGCCATTTATCAACAATTAATCTTTAAATACGATTAACGTTTTTTTTTCTAAAACATGAAAATGTCACTTCGAAACAATAAAACTACCTTCTTCAAAGTGAAAAAACATTTAGTGTCAATTAGCATTTATAAATTAGCGTATGAAAAGTAACAAACGTTTACTTATAGTGATTTTTCAAGTAGCCCTCATTTTAACAATCGTTGATTGCATAAAAACGTAAGTAATATATATTTTGTGTTTAGTTTTGTGTTTCGGCATATTTTATTCTCACGGATGCATTCAATATTTGCAGTTAAGACTGAATACTGAAGAGTTGACCTCTAGAACAACGGATAAAATAAACATAAAAGGTACCTCACGCGATAATCCAATAGAATGATAAGCACGAAATAATCATAAAACTTAAAAGAACACGAAATGAGTGAGTTAATCATAAGGTAATAATAAGCTTAACATAATCGTAAAATCTTGTAGGGCAAACGTCTATTTAATACTGTTATTTCTGATATGGACTCAAATTTTCGATCGCAGTCTTCTGATAAGAAGTAACAAAATTAAATCCAACTAGCGCATTGATTCCTTTGATCAACTATCATTTCTCATGTTTATATCAAAGAGTAGTCACGTTCCTCTTTCTTTTTTCTCTTTATTTGCCCACGTACCCCTAGCGGCTTCTTTGTACATGTCACTCCTTTTAGCGTTCACATCTAAAGACATCTGCAATCGTTCAGGAACGCTGAAATATAAAGACCGTTGCATATTTATTATGTGCACAGACTATTAATTTTCTTTCATTTTTCAACATCAAAGTATAGACTGAACAGATAACAAAGGCATACCAAAGGGATGAAATTTTTATCCATCTACAAATGACATTTCATACAGGTAGGGCGTAACTTGAACTGTATTTTAGATATGCAGCGATACCGCAACGGATAGGTCAAGGACTTATATCAATCTGTTGCACTGGGGTCTAGGACATAGTCGCATTTGTCTCTGTCTGCGTAAACCTTACCATATAATTACATGACAACAGGGACTCGTTTGATATGTAAAAAATGACAAGCAACTATAACCACCCTTATCAGTTTTTTCCGACCTTCTTTAACTCGTACCGTTCATGATAGAGTCTTGTTTTTGTCCTTTTTTATTATTAAAGGACACTAATAACCTTTAATAAGTGGTTTATAGGAAATACAACTGCTCAGTTATTTTTCTTCTGGAGACTCCGATTTTTTTTTTTTTTTTTTTTGTAATCTAGAATGTGGTTGCTTTATGTTTAGAGCATATAAGAAGAATTGCGGTTGTTTTTCTGACAAAACTTTCCTTTAATAATCTTGTTTAGTTGATCTTTTTATCTTCGCAAATAACATCAATGTTTTGTGTTTAAGAAAATTTTAGACATCTTAAAGCAAACTTAGACGACCAGAAATAGATAAAAAGACGTAATTTGTCCTTTTTTTTATAGCCCACTTAATTTATTTATAATTTTTTTTTCGCTTATCTCTATTTGGAGTTATTGAAATATACGACAAAGGTTGTAGCAAGAGGAAAATACGAGAAAATAAACACACACACACACACACACACACACACACACACACACACACACACACACACACACACACACACACACACACACACACACACACACACACACACATAAAAACTGGCATACTAGTGAATATTATCAATGCCCTTATCTATGACCTAGTAATTTTTAGTAGCTTCTTACAATAAAACGACTTAACCTCCATTTCCTTTTTTTTTTTTTTTAATAAGCTATACTTGTTTTCATTGAAGTCAGCCCATCTTCCACTCCCCTCTTTCCCTCTCTGCTCATTGCTTTTCCCGCTTTCGATGGCCTTGTTTCGGGGAATGGCATGAAGAAAGCATCAGTCTTTGAATATGGTGTGCGTCAATAGAAAAAACAGTTGAAAAAGGGCGGGGGAAAACCGCGTTGTAACTGTTATTAGGCTTATGCAACACCTAATAACAGTTAAAAATATAATAGGGTAAAAAGTTAAAAATATCCTGTTAGGAATTATTACCCATAATATCTTAATGTAGTCTATGTCACGACTACGACTATAAAATATTCTCTTAAATGGTAGTGCTTAAAATGAAGCACTGCCATCTATGAGAGAAAAATATTCAGAAGTCGGTTTAATTATTAATAAATTTTGCCAACAGTAAACATCAGAGTTCAATACTATTTCGTTAAAATCACAAAAAAAAGGCAAAAAAAAAAAACACATTATAACAATGTTTTCAACATTGTTATAACTTTTAACATTTTTGGTTATAACAATGTTATAACGTTTTGGTTATAACATTGTTAGAAATACAAATATATTGTATTTCTACATCGAAAACAATATCAAATTGCCGATGTCGGTTTGATTAACTAAATTCTAACAAAGTATTTCTTTCAAAATAAATGAGATGCTTGCTATCTCCGTGATATGAATGGTGGGTTACAGTTGTTTCTATGGTAACATAATGATTAATTTGTGACGCTTTGAATCTTCCGTGCAGCAGAAGTTTATGTTCGGAGGCCTTTTGCTGCTGCTTACATTTCTGCCGTTCAAAGCAAGAGAAAGGATGAATAAATTGTTTTAATATATTAGCTAAAGGTCTGCGGATTCACAAAGGCTAACTACAAGACAAAGAGATGTGCGTGTACAAGAGGAAATATTTCACTGTCAGACGCGTTTAATCTGCATGCAAAAGCAATTATCTCTAGGGAGTGTGTCGAACTACCAGATCGTTAACAACTCATCACCCAACGGTTTCTTCTTCTACCTCTTTCGCACTTTTATTTATTAATATATCTGTTAGTTCAAGTCTAACAAATATATTGTATTTCTACAAGTGACCCGCAATACTGAGGTGATGATATCCGGAGAAAAACACTTTTAAAAAATGTTTTTCACATGATAACATTTCTTTTTTTGGAGGTATTTTTAAAAGCGTAAGCTCTATTGCTTTTTTAATACTTTTTTTTTTTTTTTCACAAGCTGCATTCTGGTGAATGGCCAAAGTAAAATAAAAATCTGTTTACCTTATATCATAGTGTCCATGTTATTCGGTTTGTTAAAGAACTACGTTGTGCATTTCACTTTAATTGGGGCGTTTCCACCCATTTAGTAAGAGCGAAGAACTTAGGAATAGTATATATATTTTAGAATTCCCATGTTTTAATATCCAAAAACTTTTTTAAAATATCAAATATAATTTTAGAAAGATGTTTTAAAACTTATTTTAAAAATTATTTCTTGTTAATATTTAAAGAAATGACAGTAATTTAATAAAAAAAATTTATATAAAACTACTCATAAATGCTACACCATTTAATTTTTTAAATAACTTGATTGAAAGTTCATGATTTAACGAAACCTTCCTTTTGTTCGACTTTGTTTTAAAAACATCTGTAAAGAAGGATCTAAAATTGACGTAGGATCGCCTTGATGATGATAAAGTGAATCTCTTTCGTGTCTTCCTTGCAACTCGGTTTACTATTCATGAGCCATACGTACGGAGTAACATGTAATTAGAAGACGGGGTATGAGGGAGGGAAGGCAACAGGGTTCCAAAGCCCGCCTTTCACACAACGTGACTTTGCCGGTTCCTCCCAATCGCATCTCCTTTGCCGTAGCTCGAAGGTATGGAAAGTTGCTTTGACAGGCTTGGCCTCTTGACATGAAAAAAAAAAAAAAAAAAAAACGAGAAGTGGAGTGGGTAACCTTTCACATGGACAGATAGAGGAGCAGATAGGTGGAAGAGATAAATGCAGAGGTTTTTTTGTTTTAGACCTGTGATTAATTTTCTGTTTTTAGTCGCCCTTCTCTGCAGTCCTTCTTTTCCACTTTAACAAATGAGAGCACAGTGAAAATTGGACTTCGTATAAAAATTGTCGGTAATTATGGTTTGAATACCTAACAACATGCAAAACATGCAATTTAGACATGCAAAAGATGCCGAATCTTTTATTCAGGGTTAGTATAAATATGTACTGGGTTGTTTTATCCTTGAAAAATTGGATCTTGGTGTCCTTTGAACATTATGTCTCATTAGTCTTCATATGGAACCGTGAGAGAGAGAAAGAAGGAGACGGGCTAAATAACTTTTGATGCGAAGTGATAATCTTTGTGTTGTTGTGCGATCAAATACCATTCGTTTCTTTACATATTAGCACCTGACGATCAATGAACTCCTGCTTAGAAACAAAAACCAAGAAGAACAACAACAAGAACAAAATTTCATCAACACTTTATTGAAGATCCGTGTTTCTCAGCTATTTTTATATTTGCTCCTATGTTGGGCGAGTTTAAATTTGCACGCATAAGAGTTTGCGTTGAATCAATGATATTTTTCATTGTTTACACTGTTCAAATTGTAGCATAGCACTTTCATTGTTTACACTATTCAAATTGCTGCATAAAACGTCTTTCCATTGTTTACACTATTCCAATTGTTGAATAATACTCCATTGTTTACAGAGTTCAAACTATTGATTAATACTTTTCATTGTTCAAATTGTATTTTACAAACTTTTTGTTGAACTTCGTCCTTTCAAATTTTATTACGTTTAACAAAGACTAACAAATTATCACATTTTTACTTAACTAAATAATTATTAAGCATATATAGTTAGTATGTGATCGTTTATCATTGGTGGAATTCAGATAATTGTCCATTGTTCAGAAGAATAAATTGAAGAATGCAGCAATGAGCAGTCAGTAAAACGCAATAGATTACCATAGGCAGGATGACTGATTACACTCTTAAAAAAATGCAATTTTATCTAAGTAATAGCCTCCTCGTTACGGGAGGAATTTAAAGTATGGACTCTATGGCCTAATTATGCATAGAAATAGTTCCAAAATTCAGCATATTTCGAAAGAAAACTTCAAAACTAGCAAGAACAACAAAATAACCCATTTTCTTAGAAATATATTTCACAGCGTTCCCAGTTGTCGATTGTCTCTCTTAACAGTCTCAATTCAGGTATACCTCACTCGAGAACTCGATTTTCTCTCGGAACTCTATTTTCTGATAAGTGTGAAAGCTTGAGCCTTGGAAAAATTCTTGATTGATGAGGCCATAAGAATCTACAACACCCTCTCCGCTGACGAGAGAGAGAGAGAGAGAAAGATCTGTGTCTTTCACGGTATTTCAGCTAGAGTGGGTAGCTATTAAGGATAGAAACATTTAAACAGGGAATTGCTCAGTGTGGAACTCAAAACTTTCAACCGAATAATGCTTTATACCATCTAAAGGTTTCTTTCCAATACACTATAATGATCACATCTTACTGGTACTTCATGAAGAGATCATTTATCCTCTAAGAGGGGGCCGAGAACTAACAGATGTAGAAAGATTACATGCTCATCAAGAAAAAAAAAAAAAAAAAAAAAACCTAATGCGCTTTTCAAACTCTAAAAACAAACTCGCCCCCTTTTTTATTTTTCATCTAGTATTTATATCTTTCTGTTGAAAAGGATACTAGAAAAAGGCATTTATGTTTTAAATGGCAAAACAAAAACGCTTTGTCTTATGAAACTTGCCTGTCAAATTAAGGTCTAGTGCTTTCGCAATAAATTGGCTCCAGCGAATTTAGAAATATTATCTAATATCTTGAAACATACATTTCACACAATATCGATTTATCTTACGGAGTATCTGACGGCAAAAATTGACTAAGATCGATGTGATGATCCAAAATGTACGCCTGTTTACCTAATTCACGTAATTAAATAAATATTTGCATTTTCTTCTCCTGGTCTGATTATCAGTAATCAGCTTACCTAACATTATTCTTGATTAGACTACACAAGCAATAATTAATCTATACAATAATTGGAACATGTACACAATGCAGAGTATCATTCAAACAAAGCTAATGTAAAAAGTCTACTTTGCCATTAAATAATTCGAATAGCGTAAACAATGGAGAGTGTTGATACTTCGAAGGGCAAACAATATAGAATATCACTATATAATTTGAATACGTCTAGCACTTCGAACAGTAAAATTCATTCATTATTATCTGCGGTTTCCTTCCGGTATTAATAACTTACTTTATTACGCTTATATAAGTTCCTAATTGTAATTATCTCATCGTATTATTTTTAGGGTATTCTTGGCATAGTTACTGCTACAGATAATGACACCTCATAAACTACAGGGGGATTTCTCCCTCTTAAAAAAAAGTGTTCAGACGTCAGCTTTCTTTTTCCTTTGTTTTCATCAACCACTCGACCCTTGAATCGGAGAACTCCAGCACTTGACATTCCTCTAGAGACCGCTATGGTACATACATTATGTATTATTCGTGATCAAGTTTTTAACGTGCTTGTTGTATAAAGCAAAATATCGAAAGGCTAATTTATGGTATTATAATACTATATAAGTAGATCGTAATCGAAATTAATTCAGTGAAATGTGTCTTTGCTGTCTACTCTTCCAGCTATTACGTTCTTGAAAACACACATATATGAACACATCAAAGTAAACAGAAGGTTCTACGCTATTATAAACAGTAGTGCTCTGTGAATCTTAATGGGAGTAATTGCTACTGTTCGAGGACCTCCCTTTCTAATATGAATTTCATACTGTCACATTTACGAAGGCTGCCCATAATTTCCACAGCGTTAGATGCTGAAATGAAGTGCCATCTGGTGGCGAATAAAACCTTTGCAGAATAATAATTGCTTTCCGGATCAAAAATTAGCTTATCAATATTCAACGGAATGTTGTGAATACTTGCGTCGTGATATAACGGATGTCAGCAGAAATAGACACACATGATCATGTTCTTGACATAAGAACTTACTTTAGAAAAGTACTCAAATACCAGATTTAATACTTTTTTTTTTGAGGATTGACAAAAAAAAAAGTCCTAATCCTTCACAAAAAAAAATAAAAAAAAATAAAAATTCCTTTGTTGAACGGAATCAGTTGACTGTTGATTATGTTCGATAGATAACTGAATGTGACAAAAAAAAATTAAAAAAGAACCAAAGTATTCGATACAGGGAAAGGAAATATTTTTATAATTTTGGTTCCATTGATTACTCAAAATCTCATATAAATGACCGGATTCTGATGGGATTAAAGCGCGGTTTAATAACTACCTGCTACTAGACAGGAAATAAACAGACAGATAGATGGAAAAGATATATCAGAATGACAACTTAATCACGCACATCTCGTGGGAAAACACGCAATGGAAAGATCTACCGAAAGAGCAGACGTTACACGAATGGTTTAAGTTATATATGAGGAAAGAAACAGTTAATAAGAAAATTATGAGATTTTTTTTCTTCTTAAAAATCATTTATTAGTCTTTTTTAACAGCTTTGCAATTTAGATAACCCACTTGTTAATTAAAGTTACTGTTCTATAGTTTGATGAAGTATACCGAAGAAATAATTAAGTAAAACAAAAATGAAATTATAACCGATAAAAAAATACAATGTAAACACATCTTATGGATAGTGTACTAATTAGGAATAAACAAATACAACTTTTAAGTTGTATTTGTTTATTCCTAATGATCTAATGAGCATACCTTTTGATCTAACAACTTTTAAGCATACCTTTTGATCTAATCTATTGTATTATACATCTAACAATAAATAAATTATATACAATATAATAGAAAGTTTTATAATAAATTAAATTTAATGAGTCATTTTAAATAATTCAAAATTTTGCAAAATAAATTTAATCTTTATATATACACCAAATAGTTTTTAGATTGATAATAAATGATATAAGTTCATACGAGGAAGTTTTCGTTGTTAATTCACTGATCAAGTGAATTATTACTCTAGTTATACTCTCTGAAAAGTATGCTGAACTACAGCTTTGATTTACGATTAAAATCATCGCACCAAATCTGAGCGAACCAGAAAAGCGACTGACAGTTACATCAAATCTCAAGTGCAGATTGTACTTTTTTTTTTCGTTTATCCACTTTAGCGCGATAGCGCAAAATATACTTTGTGGTTCTGATCCTTTACCAAAGGTACAAAATACAAGTTACACCGAATTATCCTGCCTACCCCTTCTATTTCGCATATTACTTACATATGGAATATCAACTGAAGAAACAAAGTTATCTTTTTTTCATTGATATCTCAAAAAGCTCTCAGATTTTTCTTTATAATAATGAATGTACAAGTGGCGCCGCCAAGGAGCGTATGCAGAGAACCACAAACTGAAGCAAATCGACACTAACCACAACAGTGGACCACTGTTTCCTCATCTCAATGAAATGGTATTTCGAAATGCATAAAATGAATTTTTATGTTATATTGAATACAGCAGAGGCTCGAGATATAGGAAAATATTGCGAGTATTCCTCAATAATTTTTAATTAAAATTTAAGAGTAAGTAGTTTAGAAAAGATCAAAGAACATAGGTCAATCTACTGTAAACATATTAACTCGTATAATAACAGAGAAATGGTTATGATATTTTTCTTACTTATCAGTTTTACTCATTCCCTCATGTTTCGTCCAACCTTTGGGAGGAGCATCATGATTTAACAGGAATATCGCATATTTCTATCTTTTTTCCTGCTTTTAATACTATATTTTCTTAATTTCTGTGATTATTAACTTGATCAGAATTCTTAATTATCGACTAATGTATCTGAAGATGTAATGGTATTCATTTGAGACTTATCACATGACAATTGCAGGCTCTAAGATACTCGTAATGTTTTATAAATAGTGTTGGTTCTGTACCGTCAGTAGTGACAAATCGTCACAATTGTTTGGGCTACACACACCAACATTTTCTCTTCGTTAAGACAAAGGAGAACTTAACAACCAACGCCCATCCTCTTCGTCTTAGTTGATCTCATCGATTCTTAGTAATTAGTGTTCTTTTGTCACGAGAGAGTGGGGCGTCTGTGGCACAGATGTTTAAGGCTGTCATCACGTAGCTCTCAGCGTTTCACTCGTTCCCCCCCTCCACAGTTGTAGTAGCCCCCCCCCCATTCGGTTCACTACATAAGGGTGGGCATCCAATGTTAATTACTCGTGATCAATGTCCAGCAAAGGCGTGCACTAGCCTAGGCTGCTACATTATTACCACAGGAGAGTTAGAATAATTAATTTCCCTTGATGGAACGAAGGAGTTCAACGTCCTTGGTTGACAGCTAATAACTTGATGAGAGAAAAGACGAGAAAAATTTTTGATAAGTTTTGAAGCAGACTTTGGTGCCAAGTTTTCGTAATTAAAAATCTTAGTCACCATGGCTGTTGCGAACTGATAACGGCATATCTGTCTTGGTAAAGAGCAAACAGGGATGAAATAGTGCTTCTGGTGGCAGGTTGTACATGGATGGAAACATGCAATGTTGATTTTGAAGACGATTACGACGTCTAGTTGCCCAGCTGGATTCAAATAATTCCGTTAGCTGATACATCTTCCAAAGTAACTGGACGCGATTTAGAATGAGATAAGAAGAAGAATCCAGAATGGTTGAAGCACGAGATTCTCCACTTATTTTTAGATGAGTCAGAGATTACAGATAGCATAATATAAACTAATATAATTTTTGAACACAGAATGAATATCATTTTAGATATCTCGCAAAAAAGGGATAGTTAAACAGGTTAAAATGTAACAAAATGTTCGTTAAAGAAAGGATTTCTGAAGAACTTCAAAGAGATAACAAACGGTCTGAAAAGATTACTTCAATATACACCAGCTTGTAAAATTTGTGTAGCAGTTACGATATCTTCATGACACAAGCTAAGGTTAAGTATACATTCCTTTCATTTGTATATACAAAGTATCCGCTTGTAATCTGGACTGGTCCGGAATGAAAAAAATAAAAAAAGGGGGAGGCATGTATTTTTTATATGACTTCAGCCCAAGTAAAGTTGTATTTGGCTAAGAATCTGCTTTTTCTATTTTTATTAATGTTTAATATTTTTTTTATTTTTATTTATTTTTAATAGTCAGGAAACCTTGCTCTATGAACTTGAAAAAAAAAAAAAAAGACATGGTATTTGGTGAGAAGAACATGAAACAAATTGATATAGAATATGTAGAACAATTCATATATTTGGGGAGTAAAATGACATATGATTTGGACTGTAAAAAAGAAATAAAGAACACGATTGTAAAGGGAAGAACAAATCTGAAGGCCATGGATAACATTTTCAAAAGAAAAGTGATCAGTCTGCAAACAAAATTAAGTGCTGGAAACATTCATCTCTTTAGCGGTGTGCTGAATGGATCTGAAATGTGGATAATAAATAAGGAATAATGAGGATCAAGAAAAAGAATTTTGGCATTTGAAAGAACTTTTTACAGGAAGATTCTAAGAATAGGGTGGGTACAGAAAATGACAAATGAAGAACTCTATAGGAAGATACAACCAAAGGAGAATCGAATGCAGAAGACTATAAAACGGAAGCTGCAATTATTTGGACACACACTGTGCACTGGACAAAGAAAGGTGGAAGAAGATAGTGAAGGAGGCATCGGACACCAACGGGCAGTGAGCACATGGTCCGTGATGATGATGATGATGAAATCTTGCTCTAGAGATCAAACATGGAACTTTTTCAAGTCGCTTTTGGCGCCCAGTAAGTGGGGAGATGGTCTCATACCGGATGATGAATTCATCTACTTGTGCACAATTCAAGATTTAGGCGTTACTAATTGTTTCTAAAGAAGCATCCTCAGATGTAAAATTAAATCTTTTCGGAACCAGAAAGGACATTTTTTTAAAAAAAATATTATAAATAAGAAATGATTTTTTTATGTCTCAGAAAAACAAACATCCTCAGCAATACTTCTTAGAATGCGTCACAACTATTAATGTATTCTGAAAATGAAAGTTTCAGCCTGAAATTTGTGACCCCAAAATGTATTCGTCCAACTGTCTAGACGCGTTATAACAACAAAAAAGAAGGAGAAAAAAGCTATACCGTTGCCAATTAGTGAATAACATTTTAAAAGAATGGAAAGAATGGAATGTGTGTGTGTGTGTGTGTGAGAGAGAGAGAGAGAGAGAGATTTCGTCAATATCCTAACCTAATGAGGGCTATCTCGTGATATTATTGGTTCGTTAGGATGCCACTTGTCACAGCCGAATGCTCCACTATCATTTCACGGTCTAGTTGAGTTCCAAATTATTCCACCCAGCAGAGGTCAGCAGACTAAAAAGAGGAACACTCCAATGATAATCGGGGATAAAGTAAGGGGTTGTGGAGGATAACTGCCTATTTAGTTTAGCTGCGATTCCTTACAAAAAATAAATTATCATTTTTCCGATCTTCGTGCTACAAAAACAATTGACGAAGTGAGTTTTTCCTCACAAGATCAAAAATTATACATGTTGGGCGTAATGCGGATTATAAATCACGAATAATGGCGTAATTGTCAAGTCCACCTAGGTGTGTACAAGTACGTACACTTGGAAAGAAATTCAGGCATATGCCGTAAGATTTTTCTCCCCCTTTTTTGGTGCGAACAACCAAGATTTCTATCTACACCCATTGTAACCGCTTTGAACACACATGACTTATTACAAAAGGAATATTTGATTGTAATGTGTGTGTGTGTGTGTGTGTGGAATTTATAGGAAAAATATCACAAGAAGGAGCAAAGAAATTGATTTTTTTCCCTCGTTTACTCTTAATGTTGATGATGTTCTGATAAGAAACATAAGACAGAAAACTATAAGGCTAAGTACGAAAGGTTATTGAACTTAGAGTAAGCTGTACTATGAAAGATGGAAGCGTTGGAAAGACAGAAGGCTTCATTGAAACAGAATATGTGTATATTTTAAGGAATGATACTAGAAGATGAAAATGAAGAAAGCTTAACGAATATGAAGATACACCGTGATTGCATCGTTAATATTTCATGAATATGCTCTTAAAAGTTCACAAAGATGTGAAGAAATTCCATGATAATCCTAATGCCAACATCTAAGAGAAATTTGGTAATAGAAGCCAAACGTTTTGTATGACAGAATGAAGCGAAAAATGATAAAAAGTCATTGATTTGAATAGAGTATGAAAGCGATCCTAATGCAAACATTCCTAATTATTCAGCAGCCAAAGAGAAAGAAGAGCAATCTTAGATGCTTAGGATGAGTGAAAGTCATACTTGAGATATGCTTTTAACTAGACATAAACCTAGAGACACAAGATGGGATTGACTTACTATGCTAAACTTCATAGAAGTGGAAGTGAAGAGTCCTTTTCCTTAAAGAATGATCTCTCACATTTTTTTAAATTGTTTTTTTGAACTTCTTTGAAGATGGTGATGAGCAAGACCTTTCAAACTATATTGTTATTAAGTGTTTTTTGACGAGAGTTTCTAGACAGCAAAAAAAAATTGACTCTTTATTGTTTATGAAAGATCAAAATGTGAATTTTTGAGGCATTAAGCAATTATCCCAACTTTAGTTGTAATTGTAGGCCATAGTATTGAGCAATAAGAATGAAGTGACACCGATTGATTTCTTGTTCGGTTAGTTCGTCGTTTGGAATTGTGGACGAAGCTGCAAACGTTTATGTGGCCAGTATATGATGTTAGTTAACTGAGTGTGCTTTGCTACTTTTGCTACTCAAGCTGCTTTGCCTGTTTAGCGGGATGTAAAACCCGAGATTCAGCAAACGAACAAAAAAAAAAAAAAAAAAACCGCCACCTCCATATGAGACAGGCGTCCCAATTAGTACGATCTCCTTCGGTCCAAGACTGATGGAAACGCGTTTAGATGGCTACTCAGTCAACTGGAGAATAATCGCGCTGCCATCTACTGCAGATCATGCTTGGAGGTTAGTGGTAGGCAGTTGAGGTCATGTTATCACATTCACACCGGATGCTTCTTGTATGGGCAACATTGTCTTCTCTCACTCCATGTCTCCTGTTCTTTTTCTCTTCACCTCTTAGAAACCATTATGACAATGAACTCAAATAAAAACAAACCTGAAATAGTGAAAAAAATAATAATAAAACTGAAAAAAAGTTTAAAACATATTTTCCACCTTCACTTCACCAACTTACACGATATGCATGGTCTGTATGATTTCTTCCACCACCTGTGCTTTTGTGTTATCTGATATTCATTGCAAAATGATGTCTAATTTTGAATATCCTCTTCTAACCTTAAGATTTCTTTGCCTCATTATGTATCATTCATCGGTTATCGCTGTCATTCCACAATTTCTGATAATCATTCTCATCTCTTTGAATTCTATCTTTGAAGCTTCATTTCCTTCAGTCCAACGATCCTACAGTGAAGTTTTCATTGGTAACTTTAATGACTACAACTTCAACTGGTTCCCCTCCCTTTTTTTTTTTTTTTTTTGCGATTCCACTGACCAGACTAGTAGAAATGCTTAGCTATCTGAATCTCTTGTAGAACACAGTCCCCTCTGCCATTCACAAGCTCATATTCTTTATCACTTCAACAATTCCAAGTGGGGAGATAACACGCTTTTTATCGCCCCATTGAAAATGTCTTATCATCTCGAATACTTCCAATACATAATTTTGTCTTTTTTTTTTTCCCCGCAAAAACGACTTTAATTTTCCCTACCTTATCTTTGATCAGTCCGCGTGGTTAGCCTAGTGGCTTTCTGCTTTGCAACCATATGCCTGGGGAAGGAGTGTCCTAGGTTCGATTCCCGTTCACGACGTGAGGAGCTGAAGGATCTTCCTCAGCCATAGCCAAGTTAGCCGGTCTTGGGCGTGGACAGTAGGGTTTTTTCCGCCAGTTTATCTGGGGTTTTTCATCCCGTAAGCAGGCAAACCGGCCCTGTGAACACACACGGGCTACAGTCATAAATACTTACGGCAAGGAAGGCAACGGGAAACCACCTTGCTCATAATCATCTCCCTAGTATGGTAGCATATAGCTACCCCCCCCTCTGCCATATGGCAGAAGGGAATAGATAGATAAATATCTTTGATAATACCAAGTCTTGCTTCTTAGAGTGGCATTCCCACCCACCTTTCCTAGAATAATCACATCATTTCTATACCATCCTCCACTTCCTGGAAACCTCCTCCCTTTTCACTTAAGATGTTACTTTTCATCTGCACATGTCACAAATCTTCCCAACCTTGGAATTCTGCTCTCGTGTTTGAGGTGATGCGCCTAAAACTATTTGAGGGTGATGTACCTGGGAAGTTTAGCTAACTGATGATTCCTCTTCCAGTCACTGTCTCATAACAGATGTTTCATGGGCGCCGTTTTCAACAGAAAAAGCATCTACGATACCTTCATTCTGCTAAACCTACAGTAACCCGGGCAACTGCTCAACATCCTTCTACAGTTTAATTGTTGACTCACCAAGCCAGCTATGGATGGCTTCATCTTTCATTTCAGTTCTGTGGAACAGCATTCCACCATGAAGTATTCCCCAAAACCTTCATGGCAGAATGGTGTTCCACAGCACCACCAGTTTCACAACCTCTAGCTTGTAAAATGAATATAACAAATGACTTTTCTCTATTTACACATGCCCTTCTGTATATAGTCATTCATTAACATTACAAACATAGTAGAGATAAAGGACCGTTCATACAGTAATAGTAGAAGAGTTTGCTACAGGAAACTGGAGAGATGGGAGAGAATCTTTCCTTTTGCGGTTATTCTTCAACCAGTATCGAAGAGTATAATGAATGATCTCTGTAAAAGTGCTTGTACGGTGTCTTATAAATGCTAACTTCCAGCTTCTGTACCCAAACTAGTCAGGGTCCTTGGTCAAGGCCTCAGGGGCGAATGCTGGTCTTGAAAATCATTCTTGCTCTTGTTATCATTCAGGGAGTGAGAGGTGTGATTGAAATCTGATTATCGGAATAATGAATTACAACTCACCCTCTTATAATGCGGATGTTAGGTTCCATAGAAATGCCGCGTTACATAAATCGCGTTATGCGAGACTTAGATCACATACAAAAAGTAGGGTTAGGTTCCGAAATCGGTTTTTTAAAAAAAATTATATAAGCAACAATGACATATCCAACAAAAAATATTTTTATTTAATTCAGGTAATTCATGTAAGTTAAGAAAACATATAAACTATGACACAAATACATAGTATAAAATTATAAAAATTACAAATTGTAATTAAGCTTCATTGCACGTAATGCATAAATGTTTTAGGCAAAGTAAAAATAAGTGCATATTTTAATCTTTCATAGCACGAGGGTTTGAGGATGGTTTAATAAACATTCGTTTTGTCATGTAATCACCTGATGCATTACTACAAAACAGTAGAATAATTCTGTCTTTGGAAACTTTGAATCCAGGAGCTGATCTTTCATTTTTCGAAATATAGGTGCGTTTTGGCATTTTTTCCAATATAACCCGGATTCATCTGAATTGAACACTTGGTCTGCCTTATAAATGCTTATAAACGTTGAGAGTTTTTTGTTTAATAAGATTTCCATCCATAGGAATTTTCTTTTGAGGTGCAATCTTCTATCGAAATCATTAGAGATTTCTCCATTTTTCTATTAGAATATCGAGTACAAGAGCAACGCGCTTTGCACTTACCGTTGACCCAGCAATAAACACTTTCTCGGATTTTATGTTCATTTTTTTTTGATTGATCGAATTGTTGATTCATTTAAATTCAAAGTCCTTGCAACAACTCCTGGTTTTTCTCCATTTTTCAACCGATCCATGATTTTAATTTTTTTTCTTCGAGACGAATTTTCTTTTCAATATTGATTTTCCCCCTTTCGATGCAGTTTTGTTGCCATTATTACTATAAAAATAATTTTTTTTAATATAAAAAAGCATTACATATTAATGATGTATGTAATTCACCAGAAAATAAAGTGCTCGGCTTGAGATTAACACACTTATGATTTTTAATGCGCTTTCCTGGCAGAAAACGAAGACAATTTTCAACAATAAACACTTTATGCAATTGAAGTACATGCGTGCTAAAGGGTGTTTCTCCTAATATAAATTCGCTACTTATAACTACCTGCGCGATACCGGCAGACACAAATTTAACGAAGATAAAATTTGATTTTTGTATGAAAAGATAAAGGGTTACTACAATTTCTAGACTGTTTTTGTCAAAACCGCGTTGTATAAGTACCGCGTTGAACAAGGATTACTACAATTTGTAGACCGCGTTGTATAAGTACCGCGTTATACGAGGGTTACCTGTATTGACCATTTAAAACTATATATTTAGAAATTATGTACATTTAATCATACAAATACAACATTTATTTTACAAATGATATTCTATCTTTTTCAATTTAGCTACTTGAATACAAATTTACTATTTCTAGATGTACTCAATTTCTAGATATACACAAAGCTTTTGACTCTGTATCACATGAAATTTTAATAAAAAAAAATTAGAAGTCATAGGAATATGAGGTACTGCCCTAAACTGGTTCAAAAATTACTTAAATGCCAGATCACAAATTGTAAAAATAAACAACAGCCATAGCAGCTCCAAAACAGTAGACTGCGGTGTACCACAAGGATCTGTCTTGGGACCAATTTTGTTGAATATTTATATCAATGACTTCTGCAATCTTAAACTAAACAGTAAAATAAATACTTTTGTAGATGATACAGTACTAATTTTCTCTACAGACACAGCCGAACAAATGAAAACCATCGTGGATGCTGATCTTTTGAAAGTAACAAATTGGTTCCAGTCAAATAAACCCAGTCTGAATGTCTCAAAAACTAAATACGTAAATTTTAACTTGCAAAATACAACTTCACTGCACAATTGCATGATTGGAATTGCAGGACAAATTCAAATTGCAACTGCGAGAAAATAGAAAAAGTCAGTGTAATAACTTACTTGCGATTAAAAATTGATAGCAGTTTAAGCTGGAAACTGCATATTACCGATGTCGTAAATAAAGTAAGGATTATGTTAAACAGACTTGACTACCTAAACAGATCCTTAAATTTAAATATGCTAAAAATATTATATTCTGCCTAGATTCAAAGCACACTACAATATGGTATATTAACTTGGGAAGGAATCTATCGCACTACGCTCAAACCTTTAGTCTCGACTCTGCATAAAGTAATTAAAATCTTAACTAGAAACAAATATAAGGATACTGCAATGTGTAATAAATACACCATACTAAACATGCTATCCCTTAGATATTTATACGTCTATAGGGTACTATTATTCATAAAAAACACCAATGAATACGTAAATATCAAACAAGATGCTTTCCTTAGTAGACATAAGGGCCTAAAATAGTTAGTTCTAAAAGCAAATTAAGAAACAATGCACAAACATTATACTTATTTAGCGCCAAAAGTATTCATCACACTACCTTTAACAATAAGAAATGAAACTAACCCAAACAAATACAAAACTCTAATCAAAGAGTATTTATTTTCCCACAGAAATGAGGAATCTCTGTTCAAATAATTGTATAAATTATTGCTTTTTAGCATATTTGTATTCAAAGATCATACAAATTTTAATGCTATTTAACTGCTTTGTTTTGTTCCTAATTAATTGTTATGCAACTATCTCTGTACATATTAGCATGTCTCCTGTGATTATATTATAATAATATGTAATATGTATATTATATGAATGTACATATGTGTATATAATGAAAATGAATTACATAAATTTTTGTAACTTTATGCATATCGTAACCTGGATGAGCTGTTGCTCTTAAGTTACACATATGATTGTTCAACATTTTGTACTATTATAGAAGCTTACAAATAAATTTTACTAGTTAAAAAAAAAATAATAATAATAAATTCTACCCTACGGTTCTTCTTTATGAACTGGTCAATAACATCGTCATAAAAAGTTGGTTGTAACTTAATTTTCCCAAGCAACACGCACACTTGTAAAGGCTGGCTGAAGCTCACTGGCTGGAGCTACTTTGACTGCGTATGGCCTGTGTTTAAGCAACAGAGTGAAACGACGTGAAATGGCTATGCGCGCGCATGAAATCACAGTGCTGCTGCGAGGACCTGGAAGCTCCTACAACCGAGCAAGCCAAGGTAGCTTTGACTAGACGAGCGAGCATCGGCCTTCGATACACAACGCAAAGCTCAATTATTGAGAATTCGCCACTGCAAGGCCTCCCCCCACACACAGATCATTCACCTAAATTCCAATTTTCACTAGGAGGAAATGTTTTTCAAGAGTTTCAAGAACACACAATGTTAGTTTTTGTTCCTCGACAGAAAGTCGAAATTAAACAGCCTAGTAATGTGTGTTGAGAGGAAATAAACAATTATTGAAAACAAAAAGGTAGCCTTTAAAAGATGGTTAACACACATTACTGAATTTCAAAAAAAAAAAAAAAAAAAGAGTTATGACAGAATCTCTTCCCTAAGAAATCATTATTTTTCATCTAAATATATATAATCTGAAAATTATTGATAATATTCTATATTGCAGAATGCTGAGCATGTATACGACAGTATAACGTTTAAACTGGTGTGTATTTAAAATAATAAAAAAATGTGATGTATGAATTTTGACAGAAAGAGAAATGGTGATGCCTTCCACAAACAGTTACCAGGAATACATTAAAAATTAAATGAAACAGATAATATAATTATAACTGATGATCTTAATGCCAGAATAGGAATTGGGGAAAAAATTAATAATAATGTAGAAAATTTTGAAGAATCAACAATAAAAAAAAAAAAAATGGAAAACAACTCATTGAATATACAGGGTGGTTCAAAATTCCACGTATAAACTTTCAGGAGAGTAGAGAACATCAAAATCAACCATAGTCACATAGGAAAGCATGACCGGAAATGCCACCCGAAAGTGGTAGGTGGCGCTGTTCGCCAGGGCTCCAGGTGAGCAATTGGGGCTTCCTCATTCAAACTTTCGGCGTCGTAAGAAAAACATACGTCGTTTTACGAACGCTGAGTTGGCGGACATGCACACCTCGTTTACCATATTATGTATCCAACTACTATTGAACTGTTCAGTTACGCCTAATAAAGTTTTTTACACTACTTAAAAAGTCTTGTGTTATTTCTGTGTCTTTGTGTCCCTGTTAGTACCTTCCGGTCATGCTTTCATATGTGAATATGGTTGATTTTGATGTTCCCTACCTCCCTTCAAAGTTTGTACTTGGAATTTTGAACCACCCTGTATATATAATATATAATACTTTAAAAATAATGAATACGTTCTACAAACATAAAATATGCATAAATATATACAGTTTGCAACAGAACAAAAATCAATAATATACTACTTTATAGCTAATGAAAAAGCTTTTGATTTTGTAAAATGGGATAAGATGGTGGAAGATAATGGAAAAGATTGGTATAGATTGGAAAGACCGAAGGCTAATTATCTCACTATATATATATATGGGACAAACTGCCATGGTGAGAGACATATATGGTACAACAGAACCAGGTATCACTGGACGAGGAGTAAGACAAGGCTGCTCTCTGTAACCAATTTTGTTTAACATGTATTCCGAAGCAATGTTAAAAGAAGCACTGAAGAATTCAGAAGAAGGAATAAAGATTGAAGGTAGACATATATTTGCAATAAGATACACAGATGACAAGGCATTATTATCAAACACTGAGGAAGGATTACAACATCTGCTGAACAGATTACTGGCGTCCTGTATCAATTATGAAATGAAAATTAACATAAGAAAAACAAATGTGATGAAAATAGCAAGGAAAGAGGCAAATATGGATATCAGAAGAAATGGGGGAAATTGAATCAAGTAAAGACATTTAAATATCTAGGAATTATGATTAGCAGTGACGGAAGATGACATAAAAGCAAGAATAGCGATGGAAAGAGATGTCTTTAACAGAAAATGGAATTTATTCAGAAGTAAAATGGATAGAAACCTAAAAAAAGACTAATAAAATGTTATGTGTGGAGTGTTGCCCTCTATGCAGCTGAAAGAACATTTAGACATTGTGACATTGAAGAAAGCAGAAATTAAGATTTTGGAATGCTTTGAGATGTGGATTTGGAGAAGGATGGAAAAAATCAAATGGACAGATAAAATAATTAATGAAGAGGTCTTGAAAAGAGTAGAAGAAGAAAGAAGTCTGTTAAGGAGGATAAAAAGGAGAAAGGGAAACTCGACGGACATATTCTGAGAGGGAATGGACTCATCAGAGATGCCATCGAAGGAAAAATAGAAGGAAAAAGACCTAGAGTAAGGAAAACAATGCCAGATGACATGCTCAATGGAGACAGGTACACAACCTTGAAAGAGAAGGCGCAGAACAGAAGAGAGTGGAAGGAAAGTTTCTGCTACTAAAAGAAGAACCTGCTCAATTGCAGAATACTCAAGAAGAAGAAGCCAATGAAAAAGCGACAGGCCTCTTCCTAGATGTTAAAATTAGGAGAGGACTAGCAATAAATACAGATCATTATTTAGTGCAGGCAAAGTTAAGATTTTCCACTAAATTGGTCAGAACAAAATAAACAAAATGGAAAACAAAATCTAATTACAAAGTAAGACTACTAAACGATTTAAGTATAAGAAATTTATACAAACAGAGGATTAATAACTATTTAGAAAAAATACATGAAAGTAGAATAATATGAAAGAAAATATTACATTGGCAGCATATGAAAGTCTAAGGATACATAAAAATTCCATAAAAATAAAAATTGCAATTTATGGGACAACGAAATAAACAATACTGAAAACAAAAAAAAAGGTAGCCTTTAAAAGATGGTTAAATATTTAAAAAAAAAAAAAAAAGATGATATTGAATATAAAACGAGCAATAGCCAAAAGAGAAATCAAAAAGAGACACAGAAAAATCTAGGAAAAATTTGTATCATACCTAGAACATGATATATATACAAAATAAGACCCAATGCGTATAAAATACTAAAGCACATATAAAAGAAACCGCTAATATAAACTGCGAAGTAGATTTAGTAGAATTCTTAGATTACTTTACCAATCTTTGGACAGATAATGCTAATATCAAAAAAAAAAAAAAAAAACTCGCAAAATTATTTAGATGGCATAATAATCATGAAACGGTTAAAGAGCAACTAAGTAAAATGATAAATTATACAGGAGAAGATGTATAAACTCCAAACTGTACAAATTTGCTGGGGAAAAAAAATTTAATCAGAGTATACCTTTAAAAAAGGGAATAAAAGAAATCTTGCTAATTATAGAGGTATTAGTTTATTGAATACGTGCTACAAATATATAGTGGAATACTTATTGAAAAGTTGAAAATAAACAGTGAAAAAACATTATTAGAATGTCAAAATGGATTTAGAAATGAAAGCAGCATTTTTGTTTAAAATTACAAAGAATAAATATACCTAATATTTTACTACATGCAATATTTCAATATATACAAAGATAATGAAATAGACAAATAAAAATAAATGAAAAAAATATCTGAAAAATAATCTATAAACCAAGGAGTAAGACAGAGATGTCCTCTATCTTCAGCACTTTTTAATATTTATATTAATGAAATATTAATACAGTGGAACACCATAAATAATCAAGATATAGAAATTTCCCGGAATAACAAAATAAATATGCTATTATTTGCAGATGATCAGGTAATAATAATATCAGATAAGGAAGATAATTTACAAAAAGCAATACATAATTTAAACGTTATAGTGGAACAGTTTGGAATGAAAATTTCCATAGATAAAACTAAAACAATGGCATTTTGTGAACTCCAGTTAAAAGCAAAATAGTTATTAATAATAAAATAATAGAACAGATAAATATTTTCAGTTATCTTGGATGTGAAATATCATATGAAGGAGAAAAAGACATAAAATTAAAAACTTCAAAATTTTTACAGATTACAGGCCTGAAATAACATAACAAATAACCTAAAATAACAAACAATAGAAATAACAATAATAGACAAAATCCAAGAAAGAAGATTGCGATGGTTTGGCCATGTGACCAGAATGGGAACAGAAAGATTACCATCTAAAGCCCTGGATACAACGATGGAAGGTAAAAGATCCAAAGGACGGTCCAGAATTAGATGGATAGGCAAAATAAAAGAGGACCTGAAAACCAAATCACAACAAGCGACACCAAACTGGACAGAATTGTTCGGACTCTCCCGGGACAGACAGAAGTGGAAAGAGTTCATTCGGCCTCATCGTCATCCACATAGATGATGGAAGATAGAAGAAGAAGATAGGCCTGATAAACAGAACACTCAATCCGAATCTTGTACAAAAAGAAACACGCTTGAAAATATACAATACTTTAGCAGCGCCCACATTATTATATGCAATGAAATTTGGGCAATAAACAAACAAGATAAACAAAGAATAAAAACAAGGGAAATGAGATTTATGAAAAGAACTGCAAAATACACATTATTAGACAAAAAAAGGAACAAAAATATTTTTAAAAAATTTAAAATAAAATCAAAATAGAAGAAAAACTAAACAATTACAAACAAAATTGGATAGAACATGTAAACCGAATGGTCAAACCCCGGGTTTCCTAAAATATAAATCAATTGGAAAGAGAAGGCCGAGAAGACCTCAAAAGAGCCTTTTAGATTAAAAATGAGACCGCAACAGATCATAAGGTCTCGATCCGTATTTAGCCTTAATGATGATGATGAGAAATGGTATCGTTTGGTTTAGGATCGAAAATCGTATGAGCTGGTGGTTCATATTCCTTGTTAAATTAAATTTTCATCGGAAAGTTTTTTTTTTTTTTTTTTTTTCATTCTGCCATTCATTACAGTCAATAATGACACATAATCCTGTGAGAAATTATCTTTAAAGACACTTGATTTAATATTCGCTCGTATTAGCAAATATCATTATCTTTACTCGGCTTCTAATTTTATTTATTTTTGATAACTTCAAAGATTCATCCAAAAGTGTGGATATATGTATGGTTTTTATTTTACACTCACAGCAAATTAACATAAGAGAAAAATAAATAGAACTATTTCACTGGAGAAAAAGAAAATTTACTGTTCAGCAATCAGACTGGCTGTTCTCTCTCTGGACAGTGGCTTCAGATGAAAGACGGCAAAACTAAATCTTCCGATTTCATGAAGCAATAGATGATTCACTTGAACAACGTCAAATGCTATTTAAAAGTAACCAACCGACCAGTCAGGTCAGTTTAAGGCATTTTAAAAGCTCGGGCACACGCATGAAGAGCAGTTTAATCATGGTATCGCACAAGGTCATCAGTGTAAAACTCGCCTAAAGATACGAGTAGCTGCATTACCTTTCACCTGCTTGGGAATCCAGCCACATTCTTTTTTTTTTTTTCCTCCCTTGGGGTTAGCGGGAATACCCCAATCCAAAACAGCAGACCACGAAGTTTAGTGGACTCAACAACGCAAGGTGCCATGTTTATGTTCATCCTGCTTAACCAAGGTGCAGTTAGCTTACAGTTTGATTAAGCATTAAAATAGTAGTCATTCCTGTCGTTTTCATTACCTGGATCCCCTAGTAGATAGAAGTAATGATAATCAGTTACAGCTTGAAAACTAGCAATCGCTGAATGTGAAAAACGACCTTCGTCGTAAGGCGACTTACAACCGATGTAATCGTAAAACAACAAAGATGAAAACAGGGTATATCCAGAATTCAAGGCTCCCTCTCTCTCTCTCTCTCTCTCTCTCTCGATTACTAGAATAAAGAATCGCACCGGCGACCGATAAAAAAACAAAAAAGAGCCTTAAGGCGTTAGGGAGAATTCCAACAGGGTAGATGAGACTTCTGATGACAGGAAGGTCAAACTGATAGATGATCTGCTGTTGAAGAAGGTAAGCTATTAATCTATCAGATCAGATTCCTGATTCTTAGTGACCTTATTAGCGGATTCCCATAAACAGTTCTGTATGATAAGTTACGTCAAGCTGAGCTTGCAGTTGGTTTACACAGTTGGAGGCTTACCAGCCACGGATGCTCTGAGGAATAAAACCACTATTAAATGACGTGCGAATAATTAATTAAACAAAAAAGTAGCGAATTATTTGAATTAATACCTTTTATCTTTCCTTTAGAAGGATTCGTCGACTTTTTTTTTTTTTTTTTTCTTTTTGTGGAGCCAGGAGTAAGTTGCATATCTGAAGAATATGAGGAGGGGATGTTTGCAATACTCTGACAAGAAACTGCTAGACAATCAAGAAGAAATCGGTTTCTAGTTTATTGTTTCTCCGGTCTCTTATTATGGTACCATCTCCCAGTTTTTCATTGCCACAATGCAATACTGACTAATGAATCCAGAGGGATCCACTTAGTGGACTTCAATAACCCAAGCACGCCTCTAAAGTTGCAGATTCAAGATCTTGTCGTATAACCATCCGTCTTATAAGCATCGAGTTGAAAAGTGGATCACACAACTCGTATTGCGATTATAATTTGGATTATAAGTTTGGATTAAAGATATACCGGGGTCTCAGTATGTAAAATTAATGTAAAATATGGTCACACTTAAAGATTAATCTTTACCTGAATAAGATCAAATGGAAAGGTTTATTTCAACAGAAAAAAAAAATTTTTTTTTTCTTGTTTTGTTGTTAACTTCTTAGATCTATACTAATTCGTTCGGTGTCTTACAAACATTTATAAAAAAAATTGCACAAGTCTAAAATCTAGCTTATCTTTAATTATGTGCGTAATTTCCTACTTGAAGTCATGAAGTAAAAAAATAGCTAAGGATGCTATTTTTAGATTATTTTATACTGAGATGCTTCATGATAATCACTTTCATTTAATTAATACGAAACATATCATTTATACTCTGTACAAAAACAAAAAAAAAGAAAAAAACGCACGAGTTTTTTTTTTTTTTTTTTTGTCTCGAATGCTTACCGACTAATTAATAATGCTACGAAATATTTTCAAACTCCCTTGAACTCGAGAATCCTCACATGCGCCCTATATGATTAAAGTTGTGAAGTGATTCGTCATCGGTAGAAGAGGTGACAAGCATTTCTTAGCCCCACCAATCTTTACTTCAAGAATTACGAGTTTCCAACCAACAGAAGCATCAATTCTTTTCTCAGGGAGTACACAAACTGGCTTGTCAGACCTAAGGCCACCAACGAGGTGATGTAACCGGTTCTACAAGTAACCTCTGTCTGCACGGTGCACCAACCCCCTATCTCCTCCCCCCTCTGCTTGGCTTGTTACATTACTCAGTCAGTAGACACGGTTTTAACCTAAAAGTGAAAGTGGATAAAAAAAAAAAGGATGTCATAGAAAGGGAGAAAGACTTGGATAGAAAACATAGAAATAAATAATAACAAATAGAGAAAATTTAAATAATGAATATATTAATAGTAAAAGTCGATCATCCTTCAACGGGATGCTTAGAACACCCTTGCATTAAACCTTAATGACAAATATCGCCAAAGCTTTTCGAACGATTAGAACAATGTATACAATTTGTTACTTTATTTATGACGTTGAATCATTTAATAAAAGTTAAACAGCTTTTCAAATACATCGTGGCAATCCTCTGCTTCAACCTATAACCAATAAATTTATATCCGCTATATTAGAGCGATCTAGTAGATTTCGGCATACACAGTTTATTGGAGATATTCAAGAGCACCGACAGCCGAGTCGTGTGTATTAGCTCATTGGCTAAGTTCCTGAAGGAGAAGTACTAAATACTTTCAGGAAGTTTGATGATTAACGTGTCGAAATCGTTTAATGAAACCTCAGCATTAAGGATGGCATCGAATGAGAACGACAAAAGGCGTTGAAGTCAGTGGAGTATCCGAGATCGAAATTGGAGAAGGGATGATTTCAGCAAGCTGATTCATTGCTATTTTATTTACCTGACGGTTTCTTTTTTAAGAAGTCATTTTGGACTTATTATAAATTTTGTTTCATATTAAATTCTCTATAGAATTTTAAATAAAGCAACTTGCAACAACAATTACAGTTAACAATGATGAGTCGTTCAACAATAAAACATTTGTTATTGTTATATTCCAAAACTAATTATTTTTTATTTTAACAATGACTTCCGTTGTTAAACTTCGAAAACTAGTCTGCATTTCACGGGGCTATTTCAAAAATCCTTAACTCTGTTTAAAGAATACGATAGCAATATTGATCTATGGGCATAGTTTTTGTCATCCAAACTATACCATTTGATAAACACCTTTTCACTTTTGAATGATCTGATAATAAAATACCAACTTTATCCAAACCACATAAATTTTAAAATAAATTTGACACCTTCCATGACAAATTTTTCTGCATCAAGAGACTGTATGGGAGGTCTTTTAGACTCGGTATTGTGAATATCATTTAGATGACTCTGTGGCAAGAATTTGCGCACATGAGTAAAAAGGTTATGTGTGGTGCTACACTCCGAAAGAGATGGGGGACCTTGGGGCTAGCGTGAGAGTTGATTATGCGTAAGAAACGGATGTTCTTCCGCTACTTCAGTTACATAAAGAGCCAGTGCGGAATAAACTCAAAAGAAATTAGTTGAGCTGACGCTGCTAAAGAACACATAATGGAGAGAAGAAGATACTTTCTGACCAAAATAGTGGATGATACGATTGCTTTCTTATCGACAAAATTGCCCAAAAAATGACAGAAAAAGCCACTGTCAGATAGGTTATCTATCTCTTGGTAATAATGCATATTCTAACCCATTTCAATCTGTTTGTAAATCTGCTTCTGGTAGAGAGAGAAAAACAATGAGATAACAATTAAGCTTGACTTAACAAAGCTTGATAACAATAATAGCAACAATTAATAGTCTGATGAACAACGAGATAACAATTAACCTTGATTTAACAAAGCTTGACAACAATAATAGCAACAATTAAAGAATTTTCTAAATGTATTTTATGCTTCTATTTATTTTATTTTATTCATATATCATGTAAAATATATTTATTCATAAAATATGCTCATTCATAAAGTATATTTAAGTAAAAAAACTTCAAATAATTATATAGTGTAATAGTTCTCAATCTCCTCCACAGAGACCTGAGGTTACGTGGGAGTGAGAAGACGCCAGTAACAGTACGATTACCCCAGGGAACCTTTCAACATTTCTGACTGACATTACGATAAATGAGAGGGAAAAAACTTGTTCTGCAAAGGTGGATCCAATAATCAACTAAAGACGAATTTTTTCGACTTCATAAAAAGGGAAAAGAAATATTTTTTAAAAAAAAGTAAATTAAGAGAGAGAGAGAGAGAGAGAGAGAAAGGGGGAAATGAAATACGTTACAAAAAAAGCAAGATGAAAACGGAAATGAGAGATTTTTTTCTGAAATGCTTGAATAAAAATCTTAATGAAGATCTCAGTAGTAATAGACTATTTTTTTAAAAAAATATATCCATTTAACAAAGAACTTTATGGCATTAAAATTATTCACAACATTTCTTTGTCCTTTTTCTGCACATTGCATTTAGTTATGAAGTATATTTTTGTAAATAAATAATGCAATTATTTCCATGAATTTGTATGATAATTTTTATTTTTTTAAAATTATTATTATGTTTTATTTATTTATTGTTAATTCACAAATTACACAGAATTCTGAAAAACAAATCAAGTTTTATATAACAAAACTTACCGATAAAAGCAAATGTTATACTTTTTTTTTTTTTTTTTTTAATTACTCAGTGAGTACCCGAAGCTTAATTATGTCCGGGATTTTGAGTATAATAATCCTTTAATGAAACTCCCATTGCAATTCCGCCATTATGCTAAATGACTTGAAAATTACTGCCATCTATTGACCATAATATTAACTACAAGACGGTTCTTAATTAGTAACTACGCAAAATAAAATATCTTTTTTTAGAAGATAACAAAAAAATTCAGTTACCATATAGCAAATTATCACCTTTAAAAAGAAAAAAAAAACAAATATATTCCTTAAATTTCTGAACTAACTTACAAAATTATAGGAGAGAGGAAAACTAGACCAAAATACATTCAGTCAAATTCAGTCAAAAAGAGTTCATTCAAATCGCGAATATTCTAAATTAATTCAAAATCTTTAAATACAAAATAGGTGTATTAATGAATTATAAAATTTTTAATACTAATTTCTTAAAAATAAATATCTATTGAATATTTTGGAGCTTTTATATGCATGCATTGATATTTTTAATGATAATAAAAGTTTGTTAGTGTTAATAACTGAAAATGAATTTTTTTATTATTTTCAGTTTGTAATAACGACGTATTAAACATCAAAAAATGAGAGGATGTTTGGAAATTAGCGACCTCTGCAATCATTTCGATTAGCAGCTGATATACAATCATTATCACGATTATACTAAAATCAAATAATAATGAAATAGCTATCAAGCAATAATGAATTAATTAAAATTTTCTATGAAGAAGATTTTGTGAATATAATAAATAAATAAAGGGTACAATCATTTAAAAGCATTGTTAAAGAACATTTTGATGGCTTTGATAGAATTTATCAAAATATATATCTAATTTTCACATTTTCATGACAACTTTAAATGATTTCCATATTGGGAATAATTACAAAAGACAAAGTGCCCTGCTACCTATCGGTGAATATTGAAAATTTACTTGAAAAACTTACAAAATCAGTTATTTAAAAAATAAGTCTCATAGCCCAGAGAAGGCACAAAATGTACGGTACAAATAACTGAAGTGATTTTAGTAGTTGTAAGATAAAATATCTATTCTACTACTGGTAATAAAATCAAGACTGAGATTTATATAGGATAGAATGATGTATAAATAACAGGACACGCGTTTAGAGTTGTTATCATTCGTATAATGACAGTAGTAATAGTTTAATATTCGAGTGCGACAAAAGCACGTGCTGCTGAGTAACAGTACTGTCAACTGTTAATGCTTGTAACTATTAATTGTTAATGATTAATATATTAATCTTTAACAATTATTGTTATTAGTAGTTAATTATTAATACTTAACCATCCTTAGTATTAAGATCAGTTCTTGCTATATCAAAATATCGGAATTTTACTTAGAGTAAAATCTTGCCCATTCGTAGCAAAGTGTGATGGAGATGGGGATTATTCATCGATGACACTTGAATTAGCATACGGGATATTAACAAACCTAGACAACAGTCATTGTCATGAGGAAGAAGATTATGTAGAATGGCATTGCGGGATTGGATTTGTAGCGTTGATAAACCCCACGTTACTTTTTTTTCCCCTTTTTTTTTTTTTTTTTGGTATTCCTGAAAGAATGTTTATCCTAAAGGAATCCAGAAGAAATCTTGTAATGAGGAAATTGGGAACCTCTTTCCGCGTGCGAGAAGTTTGATCTTCATTATGTCACCAATACATCGTACACATCAGATGAAAATAACGTCTAATATAACAATTTTATACCAGTTAAGTGAATAATAATTCAAACTAATTCCTTCATTTGGTTATTGAAGAGTGTTGCCTTTTAAAGGTTGCTTCATGGCTTGGGGGGGGGGGGAACTTATTCGGAGATCTGGTTTTAAAGGTAGTCCGTAATTATTGATATATTCCCATTTTAATCAAAATGGAAATATTTTATGAAATGTATCAATGTATTTCTAACATAAAAGGACGCAAACATTTTTTTAGCCGATTACTGAGCTTTTATAAGAATTTTCAAGCTCCTCTGCCTCTACCCTTCCTCCAAGGTCATTCATTCTAAATACTTGTACCTGTTAGTCACTATTTTATTCTCTATCCTGTATTATTCTCATTTGCTTTAGAGGAAATGTGTTTCGACATCACGATATTGCTCACCACGTGATCATTGACGTCAAACGATTGTGTAGATTTCCTCTAATGGAAACCAATACAACAAAGTCTCTCTCGATATTAGTCAGCAATTATTTTATGATGACATAGTATGACTATATAGAAACTGAATGCAGATATTTGTGATAAAAAAGCAGGTGGGATTTAGTTAGAATTACAGTCAATGAAACTGAAGCTATAAATTAGTGAATTATGTCAGTAAAGGCATATTCTTTATCTGTTTTGCGTGACGAAAAATCCTGCCAACTCCGTATGAGCCCGCCTTACTAGCTTTGATAAAAAATCATCATAAAGGGTCTCCTTACCTCCTAACGTAGATTCGAACCCAGTTTTTACCTACACAGAGCAAACGTCTGATCCTTGCGACTGAGCTAAAGAGACTATAGGGGGATGTTTGTTTTTAAAGACGGAACATAAAACTCCATATAATTTGTGATCATGCAGTTTAGTTGGAGAATGTGTAATATAAAAAAATTGACGAAATACAAATAAAAAGCTCATTTCCTAATAGCTAAATAGTCAGTGGCCAATTGCCAAGAAAAATGCTCGTTTCTTTTTCTTTTTTTCTTTTTAATGAAATTCACGGAGGTGAATTCTTTCCACATTGCCGCCGTTATTATTTATTATTTAAAGGGAAAAGGGCATCCATTTTGTGCAAGGTATCTGACGTTAAACCCAGAGCAAACCAACTAGATGGACAGATTAATATCCAAAAATTACTCTTTTTCTAAAAAGTTATGACATATTTTAGCCAATGAATTTTTAAACGATTATAAAGTCCAGACTAATTATAAGGATGTAAAGGAACCTTGTAATTATCACCATGTTACAGTGGCATTTATTTTCATGGATGGAAGTTATTTAAGTAAATTATTTATTAAATGGATATGAACAGTCCTTTTGCTAAAAGAATAGTTAAAGAAAATATGACATCCTGTAGGACGAGATCCTTTATTCTTGATGTACTTCCTTGAATTGCAAAACCAAATTAAAAAAAAAAAAATCAGGCAGCAGTAGTGGTTACCATCGAGTTTGATTTACTGTATAGACATGAAAAAGTGATTAAACTTTGGTCTTTTCCCTCCTTCAAAATTCAATAATATAAAAGCATAATAAGATTTCTTTGATCCAATAATTTTTCAGTTAGTTACACATTCCAGCGGGTTCGTCCACTGAGACACATTCAACCTGTGGACTCTTCGACCACACTGAAAGAAGCTAAATCAATCCTTCTCCTTCAAAATATGACAGAATGTTATAGGAATGAACTCAGTAGAAATAAATAGTAATATCATATATATAAAACGAATGTAATGCTTATAGAACACGGCTTGAGATATTACCCTCATTGAAGATAAACATGAAACATTTAAATCAAAAAGATTATGGTGTCGCGTCTAAGGGAAGTTACACAAATTTAAAAAAGACTGTTGGATTTGATCGCATAAAATACTTCTGGATAGTTGAATTGATGTCACAGAAACATCCCATAAATAATTCCTAGCTAATATTAATGTCAGAACACGTACGCACTAGAAAAGCAGCAACTGTTGATTTTAGGAGGAATGCAACATAGCCCGGGTACAGATCGGTAACATTCCGATGGACAGAATCAGTGGATTTGCTTAATATCTCTGTTTTGTTTGTCCACGGAAATTATGAGTATATACTGTATATACTTTATACTCTGTACTTCTATTTCTTTATTAAATAATAATAATAATAATAATAAACAGGTGTAGTAAACCTCTATCTCTCTGGATTCATCTTTTGTTTTATCTCTTAGCCTCTATTGCTAACTATTTCTGACAGGAAATACATTTTTTCTGAAGGAAGTACCACAGTTTAATAAAGGCATCGCTAAGCTGGGCAAGAGAAATCATTTCTATCTCACGTAATATCATAATCAATTTCATATTTTTTTTTATTTATTTTACTGATAGAGATGTCATCCAATGTATTACCACACAAGGTTTTTATTTTCATAACCAATTTCATTTTTATTTTGCTTCTGAACAGATATATCATCAGCTATATTACCACTCAAGGTTTTTTTTTTAAATTTTTTTTTTTTTGGAACTCTCTTTCAGATATGAAGGAAGAAATCCATTTTAGAAACTCCTATATTTTGTTTCTTTCTCTTAAGTACTCTTGACCGATCGAGTACAAATATATTATTTTAGCGCCGACTAGAGGGCGCCACTTCATGGAGCAAATTTTTTCAGGTGATGGTAATTGTAGTGATTCAAATACGTTTTATCATTGAAATATATCAGAAAGTAACAAGTAATACAGTCTGTACATTCGATAAAGATATATTATCGCTGGGATACCCACGTTAGATAAATATTGTTCGTTATTATATTGTTTTTCTAGTAGCACATTTGAAAAGCTCTGATCTTAGTCACAATTTCTTTTCGATCAATTTAAAACGTATTTTCAAAAGTAAATCGATACTATACACTTTATATTTAACAAAAACACATTCAAGTATTACACTTTATATATAATTATATCCATTTATAATATTGGTGTACAATAATCTTTCAATTATTTATTTGCAAAATTCCAAAATATGAGAAATATTCTCAGAAAAAAAAATTATACATTAATTTCCAATTTAGTTATATAAGAATATTCTATAATGTTTAAATATTGTCGTATTGTTTCCAAATTGTTATTAAGTACTAAGCTATCGATCATATTAAGGTTTAATGTCTTAGTAAACATATCGGAACTTATTATAACAGACTTGAAATGTTTTTCTAGTTCTTGAATGAAGAACTAGAAAAACATTTGGTCTTTCTCTTTCATTCAGTGTGTGTGTGTGTGTGTGTAAAAAAACAAACAAACAAAAAAAAAAAAAACACCGGGCGTGTTTTTTTCAGTAAAGTTTGATTTCCCAGTTCCGATATTAGATCCCGCCAAGCTTGACTAAAAAATACGCCTGGTTAAGATATGAAAATCTTGTAAGCTTGACGTTAGGAATTTTCTGCAGATATTTGCGTTCCTTTGAACAATAAAGAAGCTGTTTCGCGGGAGTAGTAATAGGAATGAGGTATGAGGTGAGCTGCCACATATGAAATTACACCTTGTATTACGCTTAGATTTCATTGGTTTCCATGTTTGCGAATCAGATTACTAAACCAATTAGTAAGATTACTGACTACTGGTACTACACAAGTAGTCTTTGACGAATAATAGGAGCATCGTCATCATCCGGAATGAATGTCGTACTACAAGTCCTAAGCTGTGAGAGTGTTACAATAAGGTGTTAATACAGTGTAGGGATTTACTGTCCTCTACAGATAACGGGGAAGATGAAAAGCATTTTTCATCTTCGCCCCTTTAAGCCAGCCCTTATAAGGACTATAAGGAATGTTCCAGCACATTGAGACATTAATGCAATAGGCTCATGAAAATCTGCTCCAAGGTCATGCGGAAATACATTGGGAGATGCATTGGCTTATATGATGCTTGTTGAACCACACAAGTTACAATACAATCATATTCTCGTGTGTTCCATCACGCTTACTCAGATGCGCAGTTCTGGGAGTGAACATTGTTGCAGTAGAATGTTATTGCGTAGTAAACAGAACATGAAAATAATATAATATAAATATGGAAACACCCTTTAACTTAAGCGATAGAGTAATTATATAGCCATTGTGAGACCATGTTCTTTAATTGAAGGATTTAAAAAAATGCCATGTTTGGTATCTAGAGTGGGGTATCATTGATTATTAGCCGATCTATAACATTAATGTATTATGGTTTTATATCTTTTTATAAGTGAAATTTGCATCAAAACTATAAGTAATAGTAAAAAAAGTATGATTAAATTTTGACAGTTGTATTGATATAAAAGAAAAATACTAGCTACATTACACAATTAAATTATACACCATTTACTATAAATAATGATGCTTATATTAAATCTTTGATGTTAGTAAACATTTTTTTCTTTTTTTCTTTTTTTTTTTTTTTTTTTTTAGGACTTCCAGGGTAACAAATGGCAATGCTGTAGCTAATGAAGTTTTAACTGAGGCTTGGCTATTGCCGTTACCCAGCCATGACTAGAGCTTTTTAGCTCAATAACATCTCATCCACACAGATTTTCTTCATTCAGATGACGGGATAAAGAGTCAAGGACTCAGTCCATCGCCCAGTTCTTTTAAGAACTTTAAGAACATTTCGCTCAGGTGTTTGAATACTCTTGGAGGGTAATGAATGGTAATGCTGTAACCAATGAAGTTCTAACTGAGGTTCGGCTATTGCTGTTACCCTCCTGCCATGATCACAGCTTTAATAGCTCCATAACACCTTATCCCTACACTGTCCTCTACAGATAAGGGAAGATAAAAAGCATTCTTGCTTCGCCCCTTTAAGCCAGTCCTCATAAGGAACATTTCGCTCAAAGCAATTGATCATAAGTTTACTGTACGAAAAGCTCTTTACTGATATTTTGTCATACATAAATATAATTCCAAATTTCTAGAATAAATAGTGGTTGGACAAAATAATGAAGACGTTCGTTTTATATATATATATATATATATGCATATTTATATTGTTATTTATTATGTACCACCTTCAGGTCTGAATTCTTCTTGGAATGGACTCAAATAAGTTTTGAATAGTTTGTAGTGAAATTTTGTACCTTTCCGGATTGTAGATATTCTTCAGCGTTCTCCAAACATAAACTCATCCTGATGTAGGAAACAGCGTGAAGGTCGACTCATCTCACCATATCACATTTCCAGTTTTTCTAATGTCCAGGTCTGACGGTCGTGAGCATTCTTTTCAGTAATCAGGCATTTAGCAGTTACAGTTCTACCGCGAATATCAGATTTATGAAGCTTGCGTAAGACCGTTTTTGTGGAAACAGGTTTTACAAGATGAATGATCTCAATACACCTAATAATGTGACTTTTTTTGTCAATGATGCTGCAGCTAAACGCGCACCAACGATTAGTCTTTTTTCAAAGTCAAACAAGTATCCAGTTTTTTCGATTTTTTACACACGAATTACACTCGGTACAATCACTAATGCACTTGCATGAGAACTACAGAACATAAACAAAACAAAAACATTCAGTGCTGCTATTACAAGTTTTTTTCACTGTAGCAACATAACAAATTCTAATCCTAAATATCTGTGTTTCCATTATTCTGTCCAACTTAAACGATAAGTTTAAGAAATAATCAATCCCATATCTTAAACGGCATGAACAGCATTGGGAATCATCAAAAATTAAAATCATTTGGGGGAATGAAAGTAATAATCCTATGAAGATGATAAAAAAATCCCTAATGATACCATCAGGTAGGATATTTGACTTGTTCCCATACCATGTCCTTATCCAAGAGCATATAGACACCTGAACAGTGATCATTCTATGATGGAGCCTATTTGTCAGATTCTAATCTTAGCATCTGCATTATCTGACAACAGCTGCGTAATTTTGAAGTCGGCCAACTTCCACATGTTGGTTGATCTCAAAGTTTTGTTGTTCCTGTAAGATTTTCCTTCGCAGATGCTAAGATTAGAATCTAAAAAATATGGAGAACATTTCCTTTTCCCAGACTGGAAGTCTCAATTGGCGTGTGTGCAACTGCATGTTAATTATTCCTGTTGTATTCTACGATACTAGAGCCACATTTAAGATGTACTAAAAAAAAAATAAATAAAACTTTCTTAATTTAAGTTTCCTTAGTTTCAAATAAAGTGTTGGAAATCGGCTTTGATGGATAGGAATTACAACGAGAAAAGAGTTCAATCCGTTGTTATTACTTAAACTTATCTAGATCAAAACTTAAAAAAAAAAAAAAAAAAAGCAAATGAATCAGAGACACGCGCGCGCGCACACAGACACATTTAGCACTGCTAGTTGAATTACGAAAAGCAAGTTGAATGTGTTTATATGGAACCGTATTTCAAATCTACACATTTCAGAGGACGTTGAAGCCATCAATGAAATAAAAAAAAGTGCAAATTTTACTTAAATATAAAGAGCCAATAGGCTTCATTTCGGCGATATAAATATTTGGTCTAGATGAAGCCTATTCTTCATGATGAAGCCTCAATAACGGCTGAAACCGGTCTGGGTAGTGACCTCCCTCCATAATGTAATAACAGCATACATTTCCTAGGAAATGTGTTTTTATATTATGGAAAATACCTAAGAATAGCGATCAGAACTTTACCACCTTTGCTGCGAGTTGCCCGGTATTGTACTACGTACTAGGACTACTTGCATTAGCTCACGCTAGCAATCGCCGATACTTTATAGTTTACTATATTCGGCATGAAACTCTGTGATTCCAATCTTTGAGTTTCTTATTCGGTTTTAAAACAATGTGGGGGGCAAATTTTGATCACCAGGTGACCTTTTATTATGTACAAGACCCATTTCATTAATTGATATTCCTACAACAATAGAATACAACTGAAAATCGCAGCTTAATATTGAAGAAAAATGAAATTTGAACCTGTCACTATGCTTATGCATTCCTTGGAATAATCTCAGTCCAGATTATAACTGTCTTTCTCTTACACGATATGACAAAACTGCAAAATCATTTACTAGAAACCATTATTACCATGTTAAATTACAATAATTAAAGGCCTAGCTTAGTATAAGTCCAGACTGTATTCCCACTTGGTTTCTGTCCGATTCCATTTACTAATGAATGATGGGTAATGGATTGAATCGGAGAAATGGAACTGCAATCAATCTGAGTGCTCTGTAAGTGCTCTAATCGATGATTTTTTTGTTATTTTTCTGTCAGTAGCACTTTATTCATCATCCGTTCCAAGTGCATATCATTTAAACACAACTTCTTAAGAAAGCAAATATTTATTTCCAAGACAAGCGTCTTGGAAAACAATAGCACTTGCACGTATTAATCACTAAGCTCCTACTCTTAATTGCATTCTATTACCGAGTCTTAAGACCTCCAAGAAACAGACCGAAACGGTAGCAAGAGAGAGAGAGAGAGAGAGAGAGATTGCTTAAAGGTCATTAAGGTTATCACGCCGTAATCACCTGAGAGTCACCGAGGTAGTTCTAGATTTCCCGTAAGGTCACGTTAACTTGATGAGTGTCTTGTATTGGTCCAAATGAGACACGGTTACACAGGAAAACACTCTCGGAGTGGTTTGAAGAAATCTTTCCAAACGCCTAGCTGCTTTTCATTGTTCTGCCTCTAATGACAGCAGCGGAGGTGAGAAGAAATGGCAAATCGAACTTCTTAATGGATACCCGGTTGTGTCCTTTCCCTTCACCCTTATTCTTACCCCCAAAAGTTCTCGATTCCTCTTCCTCCCTCCTCTCCGATGTAGCGATACTTGCCAACCCATTAGCAGAGGTATCTCTCATCGTGTAGAGTTAGAAACCGCAGAAGGAGGTGAAAGAAAACATTTTCTCGACTAACTCTACGTCTTGAGGAGAGAAAGAATATTAATCACGTCAGAGCACGCCCCCGCGTTGCACGCATCTACCCGCCGAAATTCATCTTCATGAAAGAAGTTTCGACTAAGTTGCTTGTTTGGAGGAAAAGACCACCCATCCTACCCCCCCCCCCAACACACACACACTTTCTTGATCTGGGGATGGGATTTGCGCGCGTGACTTAATTAGCTCCCAGCACGGTGTAATAAGGATAATCTATTATGGAAACTACGCTCTCGGTTGAGTTTTGATATTCATCGTGACTGCAAAATGATGGGCATGGTTGCTGGAAAATTAGGAAGATCTGAAGCAATTTTTAACTATCATGTTCATTGTATAATAATATGATTTTGTTATGGATCGTACACACTTCTGGCTAATAACAAACGCATAATACTTTTTGTTTTCATTTATTATTATTATTATTTAAATTTTTATTTCATTTATTTATTTATGATTATTTACTAAATTTATTTATTTGATTATTTATTACATTTATTTATTTATGATTATTTACTAAATTTATTTATTTGATTATTTATTACATTTATTTATTTATGATTATTTACTAAATTTATTTATTTGATTATTTATTACATTTATTTATTTATGATTATTTATTAAATTTATTTTTGATGCGCACATTCTTTTCTCTAGAGATTCACTTATCAAGTTAACGACATTTTAACTACACACAGTTCTCACTGGTGTGGTGAGAATTGCGTGGAGTAAAGCAAGTCAACTGAACTTTCACAAGAATGATTGTCAGCTGCGAAATGTATCTCGTGAGATACTCCACGAGTTAAACAGTCCACTATCTTGATAGTGGACTGTTTAACATAACTGTATTTCGCACATAGACGTTGGTAGGATATATATTATATTATTATCATTTCCATTCATTTATTATATTATTATCATTTCCTTTTATTAATTATATTACCCCCAAACTCCTATTATTGTGATTTCCATTTATTTATTATAATCTGGAATCTCATTACGAATTATCAGCTTATCGTTATCGCAATTTATGTAATAAAATTATATTCTTTTTAAAAAAGTGTAAGATTAATATTTTTATAATATTAAGAACATTTCTGAAAATTTTATATTAAAATTAAATATTAATATTAAAATATAATTTACATTATTATTTTTAAAACTATTAAAAGAACTTTAATAACTTCAACAAAATCTGTAAAATTAGTACTTTGAATGACATAACATTACATCGTATCTCACTTCAAACATTTTATAACATAGAAAGATTGAAATTATTTAACCTACCACACACACGCACATTGGTTGCGTGTGTGGCGGGTTACTAAATTTAATATTTTAAAATGAAATGTTTGAGAGTAAAACCTCCAGAGATATTACTCTCTTGTAAGTCCTGCTGCTGAAAAAATCACTGCATCATGCCCGACTATGAAATAGATGTTTGAAAAGCTCCCTGATAATTAATAAATCTGCAAATTAATTGCAGTCATAAAAAAAAAGGAAAGTAAGATTAAGATTTATGCAGTTTGATTTACGAATGGACCTGCAGAAATGTGGATTTGGTCTATACTTAGGCTCTTAGCTTCAATGACTAAATAAAATATCAACGACAGGGACTGAAATAAAGTAAAAAAAAAAAAAAAATCTTCAAAACTGAATCAAAGTCTTTACTGAAGAAATTTATTCAAAACAATTTTTAAATAAAAATATTCATTTTAAAAATGGTGGCTGCATCTTTTTTTGCAACGTATTTCTACGATAAGTTATAATAATGAATCTCGAGTTGGAAAACCTCTCAAATTCTTAACACCGCTTACTGGGCCACAATAAACTCGATTAAAAAAATTGAACTATTTTTGTAATATTTTTGAACATATAATTTAAATAGGAATAGATGAACTATTGTAGCTCATCTTAAAAAAAAAAAAAGTTGAGAACACCTCTTCGAGTAGGCAAAGCTCTTTATCTCATGAGAAAAGGTTGTTGACACTTACCTTATTCGTTGTTGACACGTAAAAATTTATTGGTTCCAATGCTTCTTAGTGTCTTACGTAGACGACTGCGTGATATTTGAAGAGTCTGGAATTCCATCCAATCCTATTCTAACTTCAGAATGTCTTTCTTCCTCATTGCTGTTGAGATGAAAATCCTTGATTAAGCATACATTTTGAAAGATTTACAAAGACCGTTTTTATCAAACTAAAAACGAGCATCATTTACAAATTCGCAAAACCGGATGAAGTATTAACAATTGTCAACGAATGACATCAACAAATGAACTTCATCGAAATCTCCATTTGCATAAAATCTTTCCTAACAATAGATTTCAAAAATTGTCATTTGTGACAACGGATCAATGATTTATATTTCTCATGCCATGAAAACTAATATTTTGAACCAACTACGTCGTGATAGAATTATTCTGTCGTGATTTCATAATGCAGGTGGCGATTCTCAGTTTCTTTCCAATGGGATGATAAAGCCAGACCACACACTGATCGTAGGCGAAGCACTTTAAGATAACACAACAAGACATGTCTCTTGATCATGCTCACTAGACGTGATTCTTATTGAATATGCACGAAGATGCACCGCAAAACAAGGTTAGATAACCCCTCACGTTTTGAACTTGTTGAAGAGGGAAGGAAAATGCAATATTTCAACATCACTTATTGACAGCAGAGATTTGATCTCACCAAAAGTCCACAAAGGAACTTGACGATGACAAGAATGTTAGGTCAGCATAGAAGAAGTAATTTTGACATCTCGAATTATTTCCAGGTGTCTTTAATTCCGATTTCAATTTGGTAATAATTCCCGTCTTTAAAATTCAACAATTTAATTCTCCTATTACTTATTTCATATGATGATTTAACAGAAATGAAATAATAAATATTCCATATATGGGGATTCACTACACTCTAGATGGCATTAACAATGATCCCTATAACGATTTATTTATAGAGAAAAAAATATTAGCAAGTATAGTTTGACAGAACTTCACTGGATCGTGTCTGTGAGTATATAGTGCTGATAACTGTACCTGTGAAGAGTATAAGCCTCCACTCAGAACTGATGATGAACAAGTAGACTATACCCAGTGAATGGCCGCCGATGTAAAATGATGTTGACGAATGAAAAACAAAAGCTCATTTTTGATAATTATTCCATTTCCAAGAGGTGAAAGAATGCTACTGACTGTTGCTATGGTTTCTGAAAAGACGATTGAGAATGGAATAACAGCTGAAGCAATTAATGCATGAAACCAGTACATGAACTAATGCTACGAAACACTCGAGTTTCCGGGAAAAAAAACCTGCCAACACCGTATTGTGATTGGTTGACACCTTCAGCTGAAATGTGCTTGTAAAACAATTCCTCGCATCCTTAGGTTACAATTAACCATTTCTTGTGTTGTACACTTATAACGCATGGGACTGCGAATACAGAAGCTTCACACTTTGGTTCTCTAATCCTTCTCTGATTCCAGTTCTCGTATCATTAATATGACAATTATTATTATTAGGGAAAGAAGCGTGATAATAATAAAAAAATGCTGTTATGTTTCTGTGATGCTAAACATGCCTTGCTTCAATTTAATGTAAGTGATATTGTAATCGATACCAATCAGATTTGAACGTAACAAATTTTCGCTGAAAGTGACTCCCTCAGATTTCAACGTGCTGAAATCTGAAGGCTTTCTGATGGAAATATGTTAGCTGCATTCATTCTGAGATAACTGATAGAAAAAAAAAATTCATCCGCAAACAGAAAAACTTTCAACCAAGAAATAAGAATTAGAGCAGCACTTCACTGTACTGAGAATCTCAGAAGAAACTTCGTAGTCATCTGCAAAGAACTAAATCATTGCCAAATAACAGAACTTGTTAAGATCAGTTATCTTAAAAGATAATTATTAGAGTCGTATTAGATTTCTTTGATTATCAAAAGAGCATATTCTCTACCCGATTAATATGAAGGAAGACGGAGATCCGTATGAGAAGACAGTAATATATATAATTCTTGGGACATCAGGAAAATCACGCTGTTATCACACATTGCTAGCTCTGATTATCATGAAGACAAAATAAGAATAAGCTACATACTTATTCATACTTTGCCTACATAAGAAGAACAATATGCTTCCTGAAACTGACCTTTTTTTTTTGTGTGTGTGTGTGGGTGGGTGGGTTTCTAGAAATGCAAGTGTTAAAATTGTTAATTTGTTAAAATTGCGCATATTTAATTAAATCTGTGTTTCCGTTTTTATTTGGAAACTCTTCTTTAAAAGTTTGTGCATCTGGATTCGAATCCACTCTAGGACTCGAAGAACTTTGATTAAGGAGTTTTTAACTGAAGACGACTTAGCCGGTCTCATACGATGGCGAACAGAATATTTCCTCCCGAAAAACAGATTTTTCATTCTGGCAAAACAGACAAACCGTCCACAAAAACTAACGCAATTAACATACCTAATAAGTGAACTCTTCGCTTTGTTGCACCGCCATTAATTCCAAACTACGCCATCCAATAAGAGAAAAAGTTAGAATACAAGATCGGGAATTTATAAAAGATTACAAACTTCAGTGAAGACAATTTAATAATGAAAATAAATCATCTGTAGATTATTGGTTATGATTCTAATGCAACTCGACCATTTAGACGCCTTCTAGCAAAAATATAATCCACAACTAAGGGTTACGTTTTCTCATGCAGTAATACATTTCTGTTAAACAATTTGAATTAATATTTATTAGAAATTTTCTTTAAGCAAAATGATTTTAGAAGAATAAACTGTTTATATATATACCTTCAGTATACAGCTTATGATTAATGTTCGTTAAATCATTACAATAGTTTTTATAATGAATATGATCGATTATAACTTTGCTTTATTTAAAGTTATCAGATTATTTCAATGTCTGTTGAAGTTATACTAATAACTTCAGTGACTGGTCTCTCTAAAAATACCGTTTTTTTTTTTTCCCCGATCCATTCGGTCAACTATAGGTATTTTTTCATTGCATACTTGAATTATTTAGAAGATCCCATCAACTGAATTATTACCTTTTGTTTTTTCATTCGATTTCCACAATATCAGTTCGGATATCAGTGGCGATTGGTCTCATCACGAAGTTGATCCTCAACTGAAGTTGCACAAAAGTTTCATCATTCATAATAGGAATGGGGGATCGAAGACGTACTGCTACATAACGTTGCAAGTCTTAAAATCCACTTAGACTAATAAGACATAAGTCCGTCTAATAGAAATAATATTTCTCTCAGAGAGGGGGGGGGACACCCTGAAATGACCGACTTTTTTACCTACTTTTACTTGATGTTAGAAATAATATAGAACAGCTGATGTTAAAATGGGTTTTCTTACTTTTACTGCCAAAAATTGCCATTATTAGTCCTCCCCTACATCGCTTTCGTTCCCCCATCTATCTCTCGCGTTTCTCTACAAATATTATCTTTTCTTTTTACCGTTCATTACTGCCACTCCCTATAATATTACAGTGATCTTTTGAGATATTAGATTTCTCAGAAAGCTGCTTTTAGTCTGTGTTTTCAAATTATTATTACCAATGCAACTGAAGTTAGCAAACATTTCAAAAGTATACCCACAATATGTCTGCTCTTTGCCAGTTTGAAGGGAAATATTTTTCCAAAACAATTGTGACTTTAGGATAAAAGACAGGCTGTTTATAATAACACAAAAGGATTACAGGTTAAATCAGTTACATTGTATATGGAAATACGACATGTTTTTACAATTGTCTTAATAATTCATTTAGACTGTATAAACAGAATATACGTCATTTGTATTCAAACCGTCACAATGGATTGGCACGCGCTCAATTTGTTGATCTATTGTTGGGCATAGGTTTTGTGTGTGAGAGTATGTGCTTCAACTAAAGTGACAACAATGAAGTCTCGCGATGTGAAATCTACTTGTTCATCAGCTATCGTGCGTGAGCACAGCAATACATCAGGCAGCAAAAATCTGTTAGATAATCTTTTAGTAATTTGACACTATTTGTACATGACAAGAATATCTGTCACTTTTGTGCTACTCATTTATTCGTTAATTTATCACAATTAGTCAAAAATATAGGTGCACTTGTGAAACTATAGCTACCGAGCAGGTTCTTTGAAAAATGGCTACGATCCTATGAAGGCAGGATTTTACGTGGAAGCACCGTTGGTAATCCATCATAATTATTGACTAGAACGTGTCGCAGGTACGATAATGCATCAGGTAACACGGCCGGATGTCAGAATTTGGCACGCTCTTCCAAAGCAACGGTTTCACATCGGCGTAATTACTCCCGGAAATACTCTGGCACGTGAGTTTTCCTAGTGTTACCCAAGGGTGGATAAGGAGGAGGAGGAGGAGGAGGGCTAAAAAGAAGAGCAAGATGGAACGTTACGGGGCAATCTGCAGGTGTAAAGATTTTATCACTCGACAGGCACTCCAACCTTTACACGTACAATTTCTTGCATGATTATAGTCTAGCAAAGGCCAACACAGTATTGGTCAGCAGGGGAACATTACTCAGATACGTGGAATACTAACAAAAATTACCTAGCATTGCAGCTACTGCATGCAAAAATTCATTAACTTCGAATAGATTGCATTTTTTTTTATGGAGAATCTCTCTTCTTTAAAATCACTAATCGGTATTAATTTATTTAAACTAGAATTAGATATCTGCTAATGAATAACCGGCGTGACACATATATGGCAAAATATTTAATATAATCTTGGACCTTTGAAGATAATTTCAAATGTAACTGACAGTCAAAAGATTATGGAACAGTTTAAACAGAGAGAGAGAGAGAGAGAGAGAGAGAAGTATTTATGACTGTTTAGTAATTCACAAACTTATAACTGCTTAGCGTTTAATTAATTTTTAATTGACTAATTATTAAGAGAAGATATCTGCTCTGCAACTTTGAATTATGGACGTTTATAACTCTAATAAAATAGGTTGGTCCGCTTGCAACCATATGCCTGGGGAAGGAGTGTCCTAGGTTCGATTCTCGTCGGTGAGGAGTTGTAGAATTTTCCATAGCCAAGTTAGCCGGTCTTGGCGTGGACAGTAGGGTTTTTTTTTTTTCCCAGTTTATCCTGAGGTGTTTCATCCCGCAAATCAGGCAAACTGACCTTGAGAACTCACTACAGACATAGGATTCACCGGAGCGTAGGGCTGACCACCTTATCCTGTGAACGGTTTGAGGTCCGATGATTAATAAACCCTCGACACCGCAAGGTAAAATAGGGAAAAGGAAGATGAGATGACATAAAATATGTTATTTTGTATTTCAACATAAGGATCTTGTTCTAATAAGAATACGATATTTGAAGTTGATGTACCTTCCCTACTGTACCAATAGTCGCTCATAGGTTTTAACTTGCAGTGCAACTAAGAACTCAGATTCCTGCTGAGGAACCGGTGAAGAGAATCACGAGAAGAACCAACTTGATTTTTGATTTGTGCAACAATAGAAAAGAAAAAAAACATTGTTTTCATAGATTTAGAAAAAAAAATTTTTTTTAATCGAAGAGGAAAAAAATGAAGAAGAAAAGAGCAAAGATAACTCGAGAGAAAAAAAGAGAGTTAATGAACTAGAAAAAAAACAGCCACACATACTGTGACTAATAGTCACCATTCCCTTACATACTTTCATTAATGTACACAAATTCTGTGATTGTTAATAATATCCTACAAACAAATCTTTATTTAAAAAAAAAGACACGAAAATAAGTAATTACACCGCATTAATATTTTAACGATGCCGTAAGCATGATGTTATCTCCCATTCCAATGCAACAACAAACCAAACTGATACGAGTTCAGTCTGCTTGTAATTGCCACTCTGCCATTTAAAATACAAGTTTGGTGCCACAAAAAACTCTCAACAGAGGCACATACACACACAAAAAAAGCAAAATAATACGTTTTGTATTCTCTTTTATTTTTCATGGTGTTTATCTCCGTTTTTTTAGGAGAAACGGCATGATTATTAGAACCTATTTATTTCCTAGGGGGTTATCTAATACTGCATTAAATTCCCATTAATTTAAATATAAAAAAGTAATCTGGATAGCCAGAATTCCGGTTATAGAAGTTCGAAATATAAATATCAGATTAATGCTGTTGTTTTTTTTTATCTATTATGTAGAACATATAATTTGCATAGTCGGACAGTAATTACACATCTTAGTGACAAAAATTGCATCGCATTAAGAGCAAACACATTTTGCCTTCTTAATTCAAGCCGACACGAGTTTTGTCATAAGAATTGTCGGATGTCCATTTATATGATCTCACACAATTCCTAATAAAGAGACGTACATCTCCCGAAAGTGTAAACAACCGACTGTTTTTAATTATTATTATTATTTATTTTTTTTTTTTAAGGGACAATTCAAAGATTAAAAACGGGCATTTGCGTAATAGTTCGAATAGTTCAGCCATTTTAATTCTACGAAAACCTTGAATAAATGGCTGCTAATATAAATAATTATCACTATATGACCAAACAATTCCATATATATTTTACCACGCATATTGGTTGTGCGTATAAACTTTCTCTTTATACTGCCACCAAGAGGCAACTTACTACACCTTGTTAATGGTGTAAAATGTTCAATAATTGGTAAGTGTACCTTAACGGCGGTGCAACAATTCTCAATGACTCATAAGCACACCTTCAGATGGTGGTGCAATGATTTCTAATAATTATAGACACGCATTTCTTCAAACATATCTTTCTGTATCTGTAGAGGCTCCGATGAAATTGACTATGAACGGAAAATGACATGGAAGACTTCTGAATTTTTCAGGACGATTTTCTGTTATTATATTTAGTCAGAGAAAGGCAGGAATATTTTCAAAAAAAAAAAAAAAAAAAAACTGTCATATCTGTATTGTATTATGTTGCCTATCTTTGGGAAAATGGCAACTATAAACTTATAAAATTTAATAATAACGAACCCCTCTCTTATTTATTCAGAGAGAGAAAAAAAGCATTTATTATTTATTACCATCATTTTCTCTCAACTTAATTCTCAAAACACGGTTTTTTTCCCCTCTCTTTTCTGTTTGTACTTGTCTAAATGTAATTCAGGGCTCTGCTCCTGTTTTCGAAGAAACAATAAAATCTGTATCCACTTGGAGTCTTCTGTGTTATTGTATTTTTATTTTAGTTTTTGTTTTTTTTCAGGAAAACAGATTTACTCAAGATTAATGTTACCCCTCCTGACATTTCATGGACAAACTGCTGGTTTAATCAAGCGGTCCGTGCGTATCAGATTTAGTTTCAGTTCTCGTTTCTCATTAGTTCCACGACAGATAAGACGGATTAGGTTGTGAATGGAAAGAGAAAGAAAGAGTGAAAAAAAAAGAGAGGAAAAAAAGAAAGACGTCTGTCCTCCCCTGTCTGTCAAGCGATGTGTTCACAGCAGTTTAATGGAGTGACCTCAGCCTCTCCTTCGCCTTCTAAGCTATCTCCAACCGAAATCCAGCTTATAATAGATGGATCCCCAGATAGCGGCAACCAGTAGAAGATACTTTTTTCGAATAAGTCCTGTCATAGAAATAATGATTAACGTCGTGGCAAACGCTATGAGTATTTGTAATGTTAATATCTTCTTTCGTACACGACAGCGGAAGACTGCAACAAATTCGCGTCCCAGAGAAGATAGGACGGTTGGGAGATTAAAGCATGTCAACCATGGCTGATGTCAAGCATAAATCACCGCATCTCGCTTATCCCACCCTGAGACTTTGAGGGTGTTGTCCGCGTTCAAACAGACTTCGGCTATTCGTCTTCGTTTGAAAGGATTTCTGTATAAATCGCCTTGAGAGAGAGAGAAAGTGAGAGAGGGGAAAAAATCGTAGGAGGTTTATGGATCTTCATAAAAACCGAAACTAATTAATGGGGAGCTGTAGGTGGTTCCAAAGGAGGAGAATGTTAATGGTTCTACAGAAACACGAGTTGGATTTAGCTGTTATAATAAAATACGTTTTCTACTCTAAAATTTTGTTTTAAAGTGTTAAATATTAGAATATCATAATAATCATCATCATAATAATATTAATATTATGATATTATGAATAATGATGAATATTTTATATATTTAGTATAAATCGAACTTTCAAATCAGCCAAATATCTTCTTTTTTATATTATTTCATATTATATTATATTTTATATTATTAATATTAATTTTAAAAAATTAATAATATACACCTCAGAATTTTTTCTTCATTTTTAACATTTAAATTTTTTTAATTGTTATAGCATCCAATGACAAGTCACAACTGGCGACTGTTGTTGGCGACGTCGCACTGTTCATAGGGGTTACCGAGTAAATACCAAGTGGGTCGTTGCTATTTGTGCTGCTATAACGTATGATCATTACCAAGGTCATCTAGAATACAACGACGCTGCCGATACTGTTTTTTTTTTTTTTTTTTTTGTTACTAACTCCGCCACTACTCACAACTACAGTTACATTGTCTGTTAGCTTTGATGTAAACGCAGCTTCCCGCGATGCTGAATTTTCCACAAATGTCTGTTTTGGTTATTATTTTGATTCATCTATGAGCTGGGAGTTTTCAACCATACAAAAATTCCATTGTACACTGATCCTAAGCCAGCAGGATTTTTTATGTCATATTAACATAATTATAGATAACATCCATTTAATAACTGTGAACTGTGTACGACACATATAAAGAGTAGAGATGCACTCCCCCCCACACCTTTTCTCTCTTTACTAATAAAGTATTAGCTGAGTCAAAAAAATCTGGTGTCAAAGAAAAAAATGCTAAAAAGAACAAGCATTTATTTAAGAAGATATAGTCGCCATAGAAAATAACTTATAAACAAGTAAATTACTATTATTACTTACTTATCACTACCTACTTACAACTATTACTACTTATTATTACAATTAATAAAAACTTCGAGGATGCCTTACAACTCAACCGGGATCAATAGAAAGAAAAAACTCATTGATGACAACTACAGCATTTAAATACATTGAAATAAATAAATAAATAAATAAACCCTTTAATGAAAAATATGCAAAAAATTATGTAACTAATGCATGTGTATTATAAAGAAATTATATCTATTGTTATTGTATAAATACTGTAAAATGCAATTTTCAACTGCAACTGTAAACTAATATTGACAGTTATTATTATATACCTACAAATCTAGAACTATTGTTTCAATTAAATAAATAAAAGCTGGAACTAGTGAATAAAAATGGTTGAAATCTACGGATTCATCATAATGAAAGCATTTTAAAATAAATATCCATTGCCTTGCTTGCTCATTTTATTATTATTATTATTAAAAAACGGTAAATAGAGTTCAGCAACAAACACATGTGCATATTTCCAAAATACAAAATTTTGTCTAAAGAATTTATTTTTAGAGAAAATGTTCTGTCCAATAGGATATACCGTACTTGTATTTATTATGAATTCACCTTCACCAGAACATAAGTAGCCAATCATACAAGGCGATTCAATTAGTAATGGGCGTTTCACAGTTCTACTCAGCATCATCTGAAGTGTAGAAGCAAGCGATTGGTTAGATTAATCCCTTATCTTTTTTAAAGAATGGGTAATGTTTTTACAATTAAAATAACTGTAATTTATTTCGCTGTAATAACACAGTCCTTGTTATAATTATAAGCGCTTTTAAGCGTCCGAGGTTATATTTTTTAATAAATTTTTTAAAATTGATTTGAAATATTCATATTTATTAATTTGTAGTAATAAATTGCTTTTATTTTTAAGAAATATTTAAATAAAACAAGAGAATCTTTAAATATATTGCAGAATATTTTATATACACCAATAATAATTCATTATATATATTTATATGAAGTATTTCTCGTCATTAACAACATTATATATTATATATATTATATAGGTGAGTTTGGGAGGTCGGTGATTAATACCCTTGGAGGGTAAGGTAATGGATAGTAATGCTGTAGCCAATGAAGCTGTAACTGAGGCCCGGCTATTGCTGTTACCCTCCTGTCTGATCAGAGCTTTAATAGCTCAATAACACCTTATCCCTACATTGTCCTCTACAGATAACAGGGAAGATAAAAAGCATTCTTGCTTCGCCCCTTTAAGCCAGTCCTTATAAGGACTTAACAACATTATTATTATTGATTGCGGAGGGCTTCCAATTGAAGACTCTTCACAACCTAAAGTCCTGTTTAGGACTTCCAGGGTAACAAATGGCAATGCTGTAGCCAGTGAATTTTTAACTGAGGCTCGGCTATTGCCGTTACCCAGCCATGACTAGAGCTTTTAGTTCAATAACACCCCATCCACACAGATTTTCTTCATTCAGATGACGGGATAAAGAGTCAAGGACTCAGTCCATCCCCCAGTTCTTTTAAGAACTAAGAATAGCATTATTATGGTTCGATATCTCATCCAACTTTAGACCCAGGGTAACAAATAGCAATGCTGTAGCCAATGAAGTTTCAACTGAGGCTCGGTTATTGCCGTCACTCAGCCATGACCAGAGCTTATAGCTAAATAACACCCCATCCACATATTTTCTTCAATCAAATAAAGGGATGGACTCAGTCCATTCCCCCCCCCCCCCCCGAAAAAAAAGGATTATCGAATATATAATTCGATATTCAATACTTCGTTCGCAAAACCAATAGTTAGCAGAATTTATTTTGATCGACGAAGTAATTAACTTAAAATCAATAATTGTTCTCCTTTGGGTACCAACTCAATTCTCGTCTTTTTTTTTTTTTTTTTTATGTATTTTAGTCACATAATAACCACTCTTCGTTTTCAGGCAACTTTTAGATTCCAAATACTACTACTACTACTAATAATAATAATAATAATAATAATAATAATAGTAGTAGTAGTAGTAGTAGTAGTAGTAGTAGTAGCAGCAGATTTTATTTTTTCGCTTTGAATATTACTGAGCCTAGTAAGAATGTAATTATTATCTAGCAAGCGAAATAGCATTTAATAGAAGGAGATATTAATGATTGTTTGATCAAAAATGCTATTTGAATAACATTTTAATTCAAAAATAGCTTTGAAATGTTTTTCAAGTTATTCATAATAATAATAATAATAATAAAAAGTGAATAAAATTTACCTTCAGATCTGTCTATTTCTTTGCAAATGGAAAAACGGTTTAACACAATTAAATTTGTTAAACACTCGAACACCTTGGATATGACAAGTTGTTATGAACTGTTACAAACTCAACTGTCATGTGGCAGAGAATCGACTGTAAGATTTTTGAGGAGGGGTAGGGAAGGTTTTAAGATGGATGAACTGAATGCTTTTCTTGTGAGTCAAGAATCGTGTCGTATTTGTATTAAAGGAAGCCCTCCTAAATGTCATTTCCCCACCCCGAATACTGGGACTATTCTTATGTTTGTCTTAATATCTCATAGAGCTTTTATTCCCCTTTCACCATCAAGTCGATTAAAATAACAAAGAAAGCAAAAAAATCTCGCAATTTTATACCCCTGTTCCTCAAATATTTGAGAAGTATGCAATCTTCAACGTTAACGTACAAAAGCAAAATACTGTATAACATTTGCGAATACTAGCAAATTGAAAACCGTTATAGTTCTTAAGTTCTTAAAAGAACTGGGCGATGGACTCTTTATCCCGTCATCTGAATGAAGAAAATCTGTGTGGATCGGGTGTTATTATGCTAAAAGCTCTAGTCATGGCTGGGTAACGGCAATAGCCCAGCTTCAGTTAAAACTTCATTGGCTACAGCATTGCCATTCGTTACCGTAGAAGTCCTAAAAAGGACTCTTCTTCTCTAGCCTCTCTGAAAACCGTTATAGTCCTTATAAGGACTGGCTTAAAGGGGCGAAGCAAGAATGCTTTTCATCTTTCCCCTTAACTGTAGAGGACAGTGTAGGGATAAGGTGTTATTGAGCAATTAAAACTCTGATCATGGCAGGAGCGTAACAGCAATAGCCGAGCCTCAGTTAGAACTTCATTGGCTACAGCATTGCCATCCATTATGAGCTGATTTTAAATAACAGACTGATGGATGCATCTAGTTACTGTCTAATTTGATATCGGTATTTAATAAGAGGGATGAATTTATTGATTGATATTATTTGAAATCTTTATAATTTATTCAATATACAAATAGTTTTATTTAAATTAGTTAAAATTTTAAATTCAGGTAATTTCCGCAATATTAAAAACAATGTCTGAAATCAAAAAGCAGTTTGTGCTTAGTAAACGTGGGCGAACATTACACGCATAGAAACTACAAACAATAACCGAGCACGCTATTTTCACTTGCAACTGCAGTTTTAATGTGATGATATTAAATCAGTTTTTATTTTTGTGTTAATTCACTCCTTCCCATCTTACTTCGCTCGTTCTTTTCTGTAAATTCTTAAATTATACTACAGAAGGAAACAGAATAGTCATAGGTCTCGACATTTCAGATTATTATTTCTCTTTTTTTTTTCTTTTTTTTAACTATTTATATCTATTTTTGTCAATTTTTTTCCTGATAAATTTTCAGTTTATTCCCATTAGTATGATTTTATTTGATTCAATTATTACAATCCTTATTTTTATTTTAATTAAATAAATTACTTTATTTCTCTTTTGACTTGAAATTATTTACTGATACTTTTTTTATTATTTTTAATGACAATGTAAAAAATAATTAAAATTACACAGCTTTTAATTGTAAGAATGCTATTAATACTGTATATATAAAGAAAAAAAGTCATCGTTCGTTATCTTTATGTTTATATATCTAAATCTATCGTGCCCAAAACAAATTGAAAGTTATTAATTAAATTCGGATATGCTGATTTAAAATAATTATAATCGAAAGAAATCGTTTCACTAGAAGTCGGTGATTAGAAATGATAACACAAAGGAGATGTTTCTGAGGGATCGAATTGTTTTAATGGCATTCGTTGAATAAAGTGATTCGAAAATGCATCAATATATATAAATATAATAATATAAACTGTTTATTTCATTTATTTCAATTGCTTAATTTAATATCTCATTTTTCATTTCCTTTTGCTTTACCTCCTATCAAAAAAAAAAAAAAAAAAACCATTTTGGAATGGTCTTATCCCTAATAAACAAACGTTCCTCTGTTTTGCAGAAACAATAAGAAAGATCATTTTTTGTGATAAAGATTTTTATAATAAAAATTAGCAATGAAGATACTTATGATAAAAATTTGTACTAAAGATTTTTGTAATAAATATCTTTTGTGATATTTATTGTAAATATTTGAACACCAAAATAAAATGGGAGAAATTAATATATATATAAAATATACTTAATTTTATTTTTTGTAAGATGTATAACTTTTACGTCTACCATATCTGTTTTTTTTATTTTATACGCACAAGTAAAATATGGTGTACGACACGAATACAAACTGATTACAATAAATATATTTCGTTTACTTATTTATATTTATTTATATATTTATTGCGGATTGAACAAATCTGTAAATTTTGTTTGTGAACATTCTTTCATACAATGTGCTGTTCTATAGCTATCAGTTATCTTATTGGTT